>NW_023339718.1:25540807-25543883 GCF_004916995.1 Morone saxatilis
CTGGCCTGGGAACGCCTCGGGATTTAGAGGGTCACGTCTTCTATTTATTGGTTTATATTTGCAAAAATAGATAATTGAATACGTCGAATAATGTGTGATTGTTTTTAGAACGCATCACCTACGGTCTTTTTTGGCCAATGCTAATGTTATTCTTTTAGCTTTCTAATAATTACCATATGAATACTTTTGGATGACAAATATCTGTGCATGCCTGAACTCATACCTGTTCTATGTAACTGGCGCAGCGAACAGCCTCTTCCATGTGCTCCTGATCTGACTGCAGGACATGTCGTATGCTGTCCACTAGCTCCTGGACCTCGGGGGTCAGGCCCTGGGCTGCCGGCTGCTCTAGAATTTTCCTGACCAGCTGCTGCGTGTGTCGGTAGCTCTGGTAGTCCACCATGGAAGAGGGCCGGGGCCGGCGTGGTGTCCTACTGTTGCTGTTGCCCCGTCGCAGTGTGACGTGGCCTTGGGCGGCCAGCGTGGGCTGCGATGTCTGGGTGGAAGAGTCTGTGGTCTGAGGAGAGGGAGCGAGGGGAGCGTCACTGCTGCTCTGCACTGCACAGACATCAGAGGAGGAAGAAGATGGTTCAGGTTCCAGTTCTCCACAGTTATCCAACATGTTGTCATTGCATTTCTAATTATTTCCAGCACTGTAATAAACAGCTGTTTAAGACTCCACATCATCTGCCTGAGATCTCTCTCCATTTGTTGAGTTATTGGGGTCAGACTTCACTGTGATTTAGAGGTCCTCATGGGTCCACCTAAACCCTAGAACCCAACTGGGTTTAACATTATATGTTAATACTCGAGTGGGCTCCCTAATAGACCTTTTTCACAAAAAAATAGTAGGGTAAACACAGGTGTTACTAATGATACTAACCGTTCCATTTAGGCCAAACGAGGTCAGGGTGCTGCCAAGCACAGGGGGGAGGCTACTTACATTACATAAAGTAGGGCAGTTTTATTTTGACAACTTAATTTGTCAATGGCAGCTAAATCTGGGAATCAGTCTATGTCTCCAAGCCAAGTTCAGGTCAGACATTTCTCAGTTCAGGGTTGCAGCTTTCAAGTAATAGACTGGTCTGATTTGGGGCCAGGTTGTACATTTCCACGTATTTTTACGTTTGGGCACAATTATTTTGACCCACGAAGACCTCTTCTGTGATTGGCTCAGCTGTTTCAGTGCAATGAGAGCAGTGATGTGACTGACAGAGATTTATCATATAGTTATATAGTATAGTTAACAATACTGAGAGATTCAGACTTCACTACACAGTCAATTGTAACTCTCTTCATTCTGAAATTTTCATGTAATTTACTTTGTTATAAACGTAAGAAATTAAACCTGATGCTAGTAACTTGTTGAATGAATTCAGTTACTAAAAGCTGATCTAATCTACTTCTCCTACTACTCCTACACGAGTGTGTGTCAGCTGGTGCTCATGTCAGACTACACATTACTGTCTAACACAGAGAACTGTTTCCTGTTTGTAACCATGGTCCAGTGGAAGTTGTTGCTATTCAGAAGGTAATTTTCTTGGCAAAGAGCTGATAAGATCTGCTGCTTGTAACTGAATTCATTTACAATTAACGAGTATCACGTTAAGTTTCTCACATTAATAACAAACCTAATTTCTTAAGAAACAGTTAAGAATTAAATGAATTTCAGTCGATAGTGTGCAGATGTTGACCTCCCCAAAGATTAATTCCATCCCACTGAATGAAATGGCTTATTAATGTGCTGACTATATATGTAGTCTGGACTGTTGTCACAAGTGTCTAATCTCATACTGGTGTACCAATTTCCAAAGATTGCATAGTTTTACATGAGCAAAAAGCCACCTTTAGCAGCGAGGTCCATCAATACTGGATCACTGTTGGAGCGGTGGATCCTGGCTTTCCTCCAGGGAATCACAGCTGGAGCGTACTGCTGCTGCTGCTGCTGCTGCTGCAGCTGCAGCTGCTGAGGATGAGGATGAGGATGAGGATGAGGAGTAGGAGGAGGAGGAGGAGAAGGAGGAGGAGGAGGAGGCGGCGGCGGCGGCGGCGGCGGCTGGAGCGGGGGCTTGGCCTGCGGAAGGACGCCTGGTGATGCCGACACTGTTTGGGGACTTGTGTCTAAAACCGAACAAAGACAGATGGACACGTGCTATTAGAACTAAAGGCAGTGTCTGACATTCACTTAAATATCACAGAAGGAGGTCACAGCCAAATTGTAGTCAGCTTTTCTTGAATATTCTTCCAAACAAAACTTCTACTTGATTGGCTGAAAGTCATAATTAAGACTCCCAAATACTTCATTCTTGTATTGAAAGTGCATTGTCACATAATTGGAAATTAGATGTTAGATGCAAATGATCACAGGTTATATATAAAAACTAATAAAATAGCAAATGGCTGTCAGTCAGGGACACTCATTTATAGCAAACTGTTTTACGCTTTTACGAGAGAGCTCTTACAGACTCTGAACAGAGATGAGGATTCTGCTGGAGGAACTAGTGTTCCTTAGTGTTCCTTAACAAACACATACATATATCAATATTAAAGATATTCAATAAATTCATCAACTCATTTTCAGATTATTAGCCCAGACATTCCTCAGTGAAATCGGGGGGCGGCTGTGACTTCACTTGGAACCTAATTGTGGTTTGTCCCTAGCAGGTGGTCTACAGTGCAACCTGCAGCAGCTACATGCATACTGGGTGCCTTGTTCTCTTCCAATGAACCTTTCTTTTCTATATTTGTAAAACAAAACATCTTTATCATTGGTGGCCCCAGATTGTAGACAAGGGAAGCAAAAGCATGCATCTTGCTTTACACAGCCAAACCAACTCAGGTTAATGCCCATCAGAGGGAACTGAAGAGACTGAGAGAGCAGTTGTCTCTTATGTCCCCTGTTCAGCCAGTCAGATGTCAGGTACATTTCTATCTGGAGTGTGGTTGTGTGTCCTACCTGGAACAGAGGCTCCTGGTTGAGAGGTAGTCGGGCTCATAGTCACCTCTGTCAGAGTGATCTCTGTCTCCTAAAATAAACAGAGACCATCACATTGCTATGGTCATATGAACTAGGCAA
>NW_023339718.1:25543890-25549397 GCF_004916995.1 Morone saxatilis
AATTATAGTGTATTGACTAATTTAATGATGTCTGCACAGCTAGAATTCATTAACATGATAAATTGCTGGTGTGTTAAATCCATGAGATTAAAAAGTTGACCCCTATGAGCTCTTGTTTTTCCTTATAATACAGGACAGCACTTGCTCATGGTGGTCAGCCATAGGTGGTCATCGTTTAAGAGACACTTGTGGCATGCTTGGCTGTGCTCATAACAGCTAATTTGTATATAGAATATCGATGTAAAGTTTGTTTGTCAACTGTAAAATGTCCCAGGAAGTATGTATCTGGGTAACAATTCTTAAATAAATGTTTTTTATGGTATGGTTTATATTATTTATCTGCCTCAAAAATCCAGCATTGGTTGGGCTATAGTGTAAAGGATGCTAATTTATACTGTACCTCTGTAACTGCATTGGTGGAGCTTCCAGCAACAGCCTCATATGGAGGTGGGGGGTCCAACGGACAGAAGACCTCCACCCCTTTGATACGAGCCCCGTAGATATGAGGGAGAGGAATCACGCTGTCCCCAAGCATCCTGAAACAGTCAACCAGCAAACTACTGAGTGAGTCACCATGTCCTACAGAGCTAATGTGGCTAATCAACCCTAACAACAGGACTGCAGTCAGAATGCAGGTAAAGTGGAACAGAACATTGGGCTGTTACCGGCGAGCCAGGCGTGGTGTGTATGAGTAGAAAGTGGAGAAGTAGGAGGGGGGCGGGGCCGGGGCCACAAACTCATCCGGGTCCGGGACCTGAGCAGGCTCCTCTCTTTCTTCCACTGTGGCCCTTGGTTCGTCCTATCACAGATCAGAGAAACGTGACAGCACCCGTCATGATAAATGGTATTAAATCAGACGCACATCAGCAGGCACACAGGAATTGACTGTGTGTGCATGACGGGTGGACAGATAAGGGCAGGATGTACACACGGCTGGCTTACAGTGACATTCAGTTGCAGCTCAAAAGAAACAAAAATCTACATGGTCCTCAACGCTGAGGTTCAAGGTTTATTTCAGCTTTTAAGCCAATATATAAAAGAAGTGCTTTTCTCAGCTTCTGTTTCCAGGGTGAAACATTCATTCTGAAACTCACTGTAGCACAATGAAGCTAGTTTGTGCACCCTGCCAGGTATATGATGAGCTAATGTTGCATAGGAAGCATGATACGGATGTTATTTTCAGCCGATACAATAAGCGATAATTACCTGTTTTCATGGCCGATACCGATAAGATAACTGATATTTTTACATTTTTGTATTTTAGAAGTTCATAACCTGTAGTTACACACTTGATGATAAAAAAGGCTGAGATTTAGTGAGCAAAGACAAATGATTTAATATTCCATAGCTCTGAGCTAACCAAATCTGACTGGCACCACAGATCTGACTCTTCAAATGTTCTCCAAGTACAGCAGAAGTTCATCAAACACAAATGGACTCTGGCTTTCATAGAACATCAATCGTTATGCAAAAAAACTCAATAAATTATTATTGTCTAAAAATGTATCAGCTGTAATTTAATTATCCCAATGTTATTATTAAAGGAATAGTTCAACATTTTGGAAAATAGGCTTATTTGTTTTCATCCCGAGAGCAAGATGAGGAGATCAATAGCACTCTGATGTCTGTGCACTCCAGTCCCAGCTCGTAACTCCCCATAAAACCACAACACATAATTCAGACGAGACACTATGAAGCCTGGGAAGACTAGCAACCGCACCCACAGTGGCTAATGGGGAATAAACAATAAACCATTCTCATATGTTAAGTAGTGAGCCTTAGAGGGCTTGGAAGGTGGAGTTTTTTTACTTTGGGCAGAGCAGGCTAGCTGTTTCCCAGTGTTACAGTGTTTAGGCCAATCTAGGCTTACTACATACTGACCCCAGCTCCATACTGAACACACTCGTTCAGTTCCAGTGCCCTCCCTTACGCACTCTATGGTGCACAGTCCTGCTAATCTGGTGAGGGTCAGGGCTGTCCCACAGTAAAAGTGTTTGTGGGCTCTCTGAATGTCCTTTCTGCACACATTCCGTAAGGCCACAACTCTACAGCCTTTACTTAATGGAATAACCCACGATGCATTAGCAATTCCCTTTACTCCCATATTTTCAGTCTTCTTAATTGTATTTAGTGAGATTAATGAAACATATTTCAGTATCTGACAGCTGATTACAATCAGTGTGTTTTTCCTCAAAGTTGTGCAGTTACTCTAGGAATAAAAAGATCATCTCATATCTTAATTCTGATTAGGGAACGTCCGAGCAGTAGGCCACAGCACCGATCCAGTGTAAGAACGACATTAGCCTTGCTGCAGCAGAGCTGGCTGCGCTGTGATCGTACCATGCAGGGTGTTCTTGTGGTGAAGATCTGCAGGTATCTCAGGGCCGCCGCCATGAGGCACACAGCTGTGGTCAGAGCGTTCAGAGCACACAGTGCAAACAGCACTTTCTGGGAGGGAAAAAGAGAGTCAGATCAGTGAGAACAGAGCGGACAGAACTATTTTATCTGCTGTCCATATTCCAAACAGACCAAGGGCTCGATTGTTATAGAATTCTGCACTGAGAGTAGAGCATGTCTGTTTCTGGACCAATGCCAATCTGCTGCCACTGGTGATTAATCAATAAGAGCAAACTAAATACTTGCAGCAATGATGGAATGATGCTCAAACTGTAAATTAACAATTAACAATCACTCTCTAAACAGCAGATGTGTTTAAAGGGCCAGTGTGTAACATTTAGTTTATTTTAAATAAAGGAATCATTATGTTTTTGTTACCTTAGAATGAGCCTTTTATACCAACAGCAGCCACGTGTTGCATTCATTCTTAAACTATGTCTAGAAACCTATTTCAAGGTCACAATGACCTTTGAGTTAAAACTGTTACTAATTTCAACTGTGAAATATGGTCACAGTCTCCCCTTCTGTTCCTGAGTTATGGTGGTGAATAATGGACAAAAAGTCTTTCTCTAGGACATTATGATGTCACAGTGAAGTTGACCTTTGACGTTTTGGGTTAAACACATATTCACTTCATCGTTCCATCCCATTAAACATCTGTGTGAAATGTTTGGTCAAATTGGTCAAAAACGTCTTCTGTGATGTCACATTAACTTTGACCTTGATCAGGTCCTCGAATCCAAGTGGACGTGTGTGCCAAATTTGAAGAAATCCACTCAAAGTGTTCCTATGATATTACATTAACATGAATGCGACGGGCAGTCCAAAGGACAGATGGACGGACAACCATAAAACATAATGTCACAGCTGTTGCCGGTACAGAGGCATACTAACATTTTATGTGGTTACAGCAGGAACATCAGCAGATCCGTCTGCACTGATCTATGAATGATTATGGGTGATTACAGGATCTGTTGTTAACAGCTGCTTCATACCGTCCTCTATGTTCTGCATGTTAACGTAGGACAACATCAGCTTCTGCACTTATACCATGGTCTGGGTTAATACTGCAGGGTATCTGATAATTCCTGATGAAGTCCTTCAGGGAATCGTCTTCTGAACACCACAGGATGGAGACTGACACTCAAACCCCTACACTGCCCCTCTGAACTTACTCATACTTTGTATAAGCGATACTTCCCTTTTCAAGGTACTGAAGATATCTGGCTGCAGCACTCAGTACACTTTGTTAGTGAAAATCTTGATATTAATTTGGAGACGATGACATGGCTGATAGCTAGCTAGTCAAACATTCTGTCAAATTATTCAATTATTTACTGTTTGTCGTATTGTTTTGTATGCAGTGTTATTGACGGCCTCAGCAAAACACATGAAAATATAAATTATCTGATTTTTTTCTTTGGCAAGTGACCGTGGTATAACCGACGAGGTGTCCATAGTCAGGAATCAATGGAGCTCATTAATTCCTGATTATGAACACTTTGTCGGCTATTATCCCTTACATACGTGACTTCTCTAAAAACGTGTGATGATTATTAATGCGTATGTGTGTAACTATTTCAGTGTGCATGCACTATGTATCAGCATGTCAGCATACAGAGCAGTCAGCAGCGTACCTTGAGCAGGATCCTCATGGTGCTGCAGGAGTGGGCGGGGTGCAGCTCCAGCAGCTTCTCCTCGGGACATTTGGAGCTGGGGGAGAGGGAGCAACAGTAACACACATCTCCAGCCTCGCTCTGAAACAACACACACGTACCCACACACAAACACACAAAGAGGGTTAATTTTCATATGATTTGAAACATTTCTTAATTCACAAAGCCCTAGAAAGTTCAGGATCTCTTCATCAGGAGCAGCTTAAAAGCAGCTAGACACAACAACATACTGAGCTATGTGACTGTGACAAGAATACATCATGGAACTTGCTGTGGATGTTCATGGTCCCCACCGGCTTAACCCCTGACATTTATAGGATACTAGTCTAATAATTAAAATACTACTAGACAATAAAAATCTGCAGGCCTTCAGAATTTCTCCTGTTGTATATTTGGTGATGTTTTAGGAAGTGGCCTCCCTGTTATCAGATCTGCTTCCATTTCAATTTAATAAAAATGCTGTTGATGCAAACTCAACACTTCCCATAATAATTTTTGATAAATTCAGTATAATGTACATTTCCACGGCACAACACAGTCATGTCATACTCATGTCCCCTTTTTGAAAATGCTGTTTGTTTTCAAGCCCGACACTCACATTAAAGGAATGATCTGACAATGATCTTATTTCTTAATGACAGCAGGCTGAGCTACATACAGACATCAAAGACACGTTATCCATTCTGACAGAAATCATACCGACTGCGGATTCTTGGTCAGCTGTTTACATTACATTACAGTTCGTTTCTAGTATTGGTTGACAATGTAGCCTGCATGTTAAACTATTTAACATGTTAAAGACTACTGAACTTTAACAAAGCAGCATTCTGAGTACCTTTTCATTGTCATATTGCTGCAAAACTGGCCTCAAAAATTCACTATATTGTCTGTGAATTTCTCCCCTCTAAAAATCGGTATCGTCTCAAAAAAAAAAAACAATAACAGTCGGACTCTACTATTGATGACGATGATTGATGCTCACAACCCAAAACAACAACTTTGTGTGGTAATTTATTTAATTTTATGTATTCACTTTGTGGGAATTAATGAGCAGGTTGCGATGTCGGAGAAAAGGAAACCTTCAGACCTTTTTATATGCAGGAAAAAGTGGAGGCAAACAGCTCTGGTGGGGGACTGTTGTGTGGATTCAACAATAATAGTAATAATAATAGTAATAATAATAATAATACTTAGTGATGGGATGATATGTAAGGGTTAATGCCCAATTAGGTGTTCATTATCAGGAATAATGGATTACGTGTCAATGCAATAAATATGAGTTTCATAACAAAATGGTAGGTAAAGTGATTCCAGTATGTTTTAGGGCCATTTTAAAAGTATTTTGTATATTTTCCCATTATTATTATTATTATTATTATTATTAATAATAATAATAATAATAATAATAATAATTTCCCAAAATACAGTTCTGAC
>NW_023339718.1:25549497-25566631 GCF_004916995.1 Morone saxatilis
ACACACACACACACACACCTATTGCCCAGAGCTAACCGTTTCCAAACAAAACATAATTAGATTAGACTGAAACCCAGTTTCCTTGGCAACATATGATCTCGGATTTTACATTATTTTGTAGTGTTGTCAAAAAAAAAAAATCTAATAAAAGCCAATGAGACTCAATGCAGACATTTTTTTTTCCATCCCACATGATTCTATTTATTTTATGATTAAAGTTATTTTCTTTATAACTTACTACTACGCCCTTCAGTGTACTTGCCATGTTATATCCTTCTCCAGCAGTAAACTGGTTCAACATGGACTACATCAATATAGTAAGCATGAGGCTCTCAAGATGTAATTTCCTATTGACTGTCCACAGGAGGAACAGAGGAGAGCAGAGACCATAAAGGAGAAAAATACAGAAAATCTACAGATGATGAGACCAAAACCAGACAAGACACAAACGGGTAACAGCCTCACCAGTTGGCAGCTGGTCATACTGGAAACCAGTTGGGCTCCCTGGCAGCACAGGATGAATCCAGCCAGATTAAGGAGCACACACACCACAGACAGCAGGACAAACACATTGACCTGGAGATGGAGGGATGGGGGGATGGGGGGGATGAAAGAAGGAAGGGAAGATGGATTATTGTGGTTTAAACACTTGTGTCTAACCCTGTGGACATATTCTGTAAAAATATTTAACAAATGTGATGTAATCAAATGGCGAGAGACAAAACGGTTACAGTAAGCTGAAATGTAGCACGCTTCAAACAGACAGAGATGAGATGAGAGACATTAGAGTCCATCTGAGATCACAAGTTAAAAAGTTGTTCTTCTGACTTTGGTGTGTTCATGAACTGTATTTTATTTGTCAAAGTGTTTAAACAGTGAAGATTCATGTTGCTATCCAAGTATATAGAGACAAATAATCAGTGAAAAAAAGTTCCTCAGGTTCCTCCTAGTGCTTCTAATGACATCTGCAAGAATCCACTGAAAGAAAACAACCAATCACAACCGAAAAAGACACCCACCACTTTGGACTGGTGGCTTGAGTATAACTGATTGCTGAGTCTCATTCCCTAGTGTTAGTATTTTACGGCCTGAGACTCAACAACCAAGTATCCCAGTGGTGGGTGTCTTTCCTGGCTCTGATTGGTTGTTTTTGTTCAACTATCTGTCTCATGTACTACTGTACCACAATTACATGTGAGCAAAACATTTAAATGCAATACGCAAACTAATACAACATTTATTATCAACAATTTCTGTCCAAAAATGTTTTAGCAAAAACAAGCTCATGAAAGCTCAGAAAATCTAGCATGTGTCCTTTTGTTACTTAAAATAATCTGTTCATTAATCTATAACAAATGAATGAATTTGTCCACAGTGGAACAGAAAATATATTATGAACTATATAAATGGAGGATAAACACCACAATCTGAAACACAAGACATCATTTAGCCATACATTACTCACACACAAAAACATTAATACACAATATCTTGATACTCTTGGAATCCAAAGTATTTACACCTTTTACACATCCAGTTTAACCTCGATTTTTGGGGGATACAATGGGTGAAAAGGGTTAGGATTTTGAAATGATTGGAAGGATGGAGCTCCCCTTTGTGGAAATTCAAAGATAAATCTGGAAACTAATACAAGACTGTACTTCAGCGAGCTACACAGCTTTTTCATGTCACTCATGAGGATATTCACAAATATGCGAGAATATACATAGCCCTGTGTATAAATAATCTTGAGTATCTCAATTGATTTTTGTGTTTAAACCACCAACTTAGTTTTCTAAACAAACTGAAGGCTATGTTGATGGATACTACAGGGACTGGGATAAAAAAAAAAAGGAAACTCAGATTTTATGCAAATGAAGCTGTGTTCTTATGACAGTTTTTTAAATTGCAAACCTCACCTTGCTTATAGTACCATATCTTATTGCTAATACACAGCCCTACTGCATACATTATGTGTCACAGATTATCAGACTTTCAGTCTTTCTAGCTATGATTAAGTTCATCCCGTGTGTCAGTTTGTATATGGGAGTGGATTTGGGCTACACGTGCGAGCCTGAGAACCCTTGTTTTGGTTGTATCAAGTCCAAAATATGACTGGTAGATGAAACCATTAGGTTCCACTTCTGATAGTTCTGGATTCCTGGTAGGTCAGTCTGTTTATTTTGTGCTGCTGCTGTTTCACCCAACTCACTAATTAAATCTATACTATACTGAGGCTCATGGTTGTGTAACAGTGATTACTTTAGGTCTGATAGTCAAGAAAGTTTTTAATAGAATCTGCAGATAATCATTTCCCATGACCCATTGAGCTCACAGGCCATGGTGAGTAAGCTAACTTATATTTCCTCTTTACTAGGGAAAAGGAAATAAACTTCGGCTCACTGCTGATATTCTGGGAGCAACATAAAAGAAACTCCCATTCCAATATCCTACAACACTGCTGAGACAGTGTGGGACTCCATGTAATCAATGACCTAATCAATCTCTCACACATCCAGCTTTGGCATCATACACAACCATTGGCCAGCAAACACTGTCTGGTGTCTGGTAGCAGCGAGCTCTCTGTGCTCTAAATCTTTCATTACATCCTGGCTTAAAAAGGAAACTCCAGAGGACCCACACAACGCAGTCCATATTAGATTTCTTTAGCACTGTCAATACAATTCACTCATTCCTTCAAGACTTTTGCTCAAAGAACTGTCTACATGATGGAATCATTTTTAAAAAACAACAAAGAAAGAACACTTTACTCAGCTTTCACAAAATACTTTCACAAAAATCCCCAGCACCTTTCTGACAGCTGAATTGGGGGACTGTGTTTGACGATTTCTGTAACTTTACTAAAACCGCCAAACAGACGAGCCCGCCCAATTTACGTTGTGATTGGCCATGTCTGCGGAGCCGAGAAAATACACATTGCAGCTGAGTGCAACATGAATGCCTTTGAGTCTGAAACTGTGGATTGTTATCCTAATTTGTACGATTGTCACATCCAGTCCCTCTCTGTAACAACGATACATTGAAGTGTGGCTGTTTGGAACAGCTAAAAACAAATTTTCCTTTTTGATAATATTATGATACCATACTAGCCATTCGATGTATTTATACTCGGTAATTATCTCCCTATAAAGTAGTTTTTATTATAAATGGCAGGGTCCGCCACTACCACACTTAAATTGCCTTCACACACACACGAGGTATTGACAAGAAGCAATGCAGACTGTAATCCATAGTTATTGTTTGTAATTTCATCTGGTTGATATCAGCCTCACTGTTTACTGTTCACTCTCCTACAGCTGTTACTGCTAATGCTAACAGTAATTACTTACTGCTGCTGCTTCACAATAAAAGACTGGTAACTGGTAAACAATGGGTTGGCTTTTATTGTAAAACCCTTGCGGGAAGTATTTGTCACTATGGACAGTGGTACTCAAAAATTGGAAATTTCCTGCATTTCTGTACAGCAGACCAGTTTTACATATTGCGGGGAGTAATGGAAGAGTAAGAAGCAGCCACAGTGAGCTGTTAGATGAGGACACGTCTAACTCTTCAGAAACATAAAATTCCTTTTCCTGTGTTTGTTTGGATGAACTGGAGACAGATATACCCGCTGCTCTAATGCTGGATTTCTGACAATGTGGTGTAGTACCAAATAGGGTTGAGCAGTATGTTCAAATTTTCGGCCAAGGATATATTCGCTCAGGTGTTCACTGAACGAGTCTGTTGTTGAGCAGCAGCTTTCACTCATTGTCCAGAGACAGACCGAAAATCGACAGAAAAAACACAATCGGCAATGTAGTCATCCAATCGCCCAACCCTTGTATCAAACCCCACTTGCTGCTGTGATTTCATTCTTGATTGAACAAGTTCATGTTTAATGAATTATACAAAAATTATTTATTTTAATTTTCTTTTACAATTTCATGGCAAAAAAGAACAACTAAATACATCCCAACATGTATTGCAATTTTTTAGAAAAGCTGCCAGTGAAATCAACCATTTTAGGCCACAAGAATCCCCCCCAAAAATACTGTATTCTGCTCCTAGCTTGGTTGAATCTGGTGTCTTGTTATCCAGTGTGGGCTGGGTGTAATGTTATGCAAGACACAATAATAAAGTTTAACTCACTAATTCTTGGGATGTCACGAGAAAAAACTTCAGTACCAAGTAGAGGCCAACATTATGAAAACATTATGGGGCCCCTTTTTCTACAGTACTGTACTCATGAAATCTTTGGTATAATGACATGCCTAATTCATTCTGCCTAAAGGAGTGCTGATCAGTGGTCTCCCACTCTAAATAATCCAGTTTTGTTCCTTTTAGTATTGGATTATAATTTAACAGCAACACAACATTGTAATCAATCACTGTTTTGTAGAAGGAACCAAAGCCATGTCCCTTACCAGCAGCAGCATGGGTCTTCTCCATGTTGTGAGGCCAACGATCCCTGACAGAATGACCTGGTAACACAAGCAGAAAAATAATGTAAAAAAAGACAACACAGAACTTTACAGATACACATGCACATATCTAACAAAATGATAGCATTATTACAGTTCACCCATTTAATGGTTTTTATTATTTTAAAAACAAGGGGTCTAGCTCACATTTAAACACTCATTCGTGTCTTTAGTTTTGTAGTTTTTGGAAAAGTGCTTGAATTGGACCAGAACTCATTGTTCCAGTAATGGCCTTTTTGTGCATCTTTACCTTAGTGCTGCATATGAACACTTTGTAATAAATGGTTATGATAGGTTATATGTTATAAAAACATCATATTGCAATTTTTTGACATATTATTCATGATTAGTGGGAATGATAATTTTTGCATCACAAATTTAATTTTAACTGAGAAAACAGCTAAAATCAACATGATGTGAACATTTTCTGGGTCTGCAACAAACAAACACATTGTATTAAATGGGGAGAAGTCAGGACATCTCTCTGCACTACAGTATTTTATTATGATGTTGTTTTGACACACATTTTACATTTTAAATTCAGCTTCTGCGATTTGGATATTGCACTTGACCATATTGCGATTTCGATTTAATGTGCATGTCGAGTTTGAATTGGACAGCTTGAGATGCCAAAGTGTTATCCAAACCAAGTGGGTATTTTTACATTACACTGATTTGGCACTTTGGTCCAATGTGACTTACAAAACACAAAGGAGTAAGAGCTACATATCATCCAAACGTGGGAGTGTAGCTCGATTTTCTTTTTTTTTTTTAGAGACATATGCAACAAGGAGGGTTTAAATGCAGTCTGAGAAGGTTTTTTTTTATCCTGCTGTAGAAAATGGGCAAACAGAGGAGTCTGAGTGAGACGAGCAACCACAGGGTCCTCTAGAACCAGAGTTCTGAACTGAATGCAAGCAGCTTCGGGTAAGTGGAGAGAAGTAGTGTGGGAAAACTAGGGTATTTTGAATATCCTGTGGGAAGGTTGAATATCCAGGCAGGAGATGACAAATGTATCAAACATCTCCTGGTAAGCAAAGGGCGAATCCTCCTGATGTTGTAAGAGGAATCGACAGGGTCAGCCAGACAAGCAGCAACGTGTGCCAACACTTAAGTGTCAGATGGGGGAAGTGACAAGAATAGCTGGGTGTCACTGGCAGAGCAGGGTAGGAGAAGGCATCCAAGTGTATGACAGCATGAATCATGCTTGTGAGGGGGAAGCAGAGGGCCCAGCAAGGAGCCCTTTGGAACTCCTGTAGTCAGACACGATCCGATTCGTCAGGTAGAATGCAAACAGAGAGAGTGCAGAGACACCCTGGCCTTTAAGGGTGGAGAGGAGGATCTAGTGGTTCACTGTGTCAAATGAGGACAGAGGAGAGGGAGTTCACTCTAGTAACATGGAATGCTTCTGTCACCACCAGATTGGTGGGGGTCTAGGAGGTTGTTTTGTGAGAAGTAAGCAGAGAGTTGATTAATAACGGCACGTACTAGTGTCTTCGAAAGAAAGGGATACAGGTCTGTAGTTTTTGACGTCTGAGGAGTCCAATGTTGGTTCTAGAAAGGGGTGACTGGTAGATTTTAAGGAGTAGAAAAATGCCCCATTATCTTAAGAATAAAATATTCACCTTGCTGTTTCCTTGCTGAGCTGCAGTGACAGGATACCTTTACAATGAATAATAAAAATCAACAGAAGACAATCTGACTTCTAAATGGTAAACTAAACATTACAAATGTTTTTTTTTTTATGTTTTACACTTTCAAAATTAAAAAAAGGAAAAGGTTTGGGGACCCTGTGAGTTGGTACTCTGTGACTCCTCCTCAGGGAACTATAACTGCTTACAAACACTTGCTGTAGCCGGCTAAGAGTCTTTCAATTCTTGCTTTAGGAATTTTTCCACATTCTTCATGACAGAACACCTCTAGCTCAGAAATATTCTTCAGCCTCCACAGATTTTCAATAATACTCAAGTCTGGGAACTGTGGTGGCCATTCTAAAACCTTCATCCGTCTTTCCTGGAGGTACTTCATGGTAGATTTTGAGGTATTGTTTGGATCGCTTCCTAGCTTAATTACCAAACCACTCTTCAACTTGTGCACTGACCTTCGAACATTAGCCACTAGAATTTCTTGATATTTGAAATCCATTTTCCTTTCTGTGCCCCCAGCAGCCACACAACCATTTCTCACCAGGTTACGGGCCATTCTATTTGACATTTGTCTTGGTCTCCTCTTATCTTCTCTGATAATGTGTCTGACGGTGGAAATAGCTCATTTGAAACATTGAGAGAGTTTTTTGTAGCCTTCTCGTTGGTGGTGGAAGTGAACTATATTGATTCTGACATCTTTGGACAACTGGTTAGAGGAACCCATGGTCGTTAACAGCAGCCACCGCAGCCGGATACTTTAGAAGGCATAGAGTTACTTCAGAATAAATAGTTCAGGAATGATATTCACCTGACTTATTAAAGCCCTAACAAGTAAACCACCATAGTAATCACTGTCATTAAAAGTAACATTATAATCCAAAGGGTGCCCAAATTTTTTGCACGTGTTTTTTATTTTTTTTATTTAACTGTTTTAACAAAAAAAAAAAGGAAATAAAAAGTAATCTTGCCTTAAAATTTGAAGAACTTTGTACCATTTAGAGGTCAGTTAAGCTTCTGTTCACTATTCATTGTAAAGGGCATTTTGATTAGGGGTGCCCACAACACTGTACATATAACTTCCAGGATGAAAATATCCACTTAATATGGCTATCCAAGATAAGATTCAACAAAAAGAACAAACTGATATAGTGCCAGTGAAAATTAGTTAATTCATTGTTTAGTTGATAAATGGAAACACAACACCAACATGTTCACCGTTAAATCTTTTTAAATGATGTGAAAGATGAATCTCTTTCTTTTGGACTTTGGACAAAACAAGCAATGTGAAGACATCCCCTTGCCTAGCCTCTGGGTGTATTTTCCATTTTCTAACACGATAAATGAATTAATGTTAGGTTAATAATTGAAAAAATAATATTCAGTTTCCTCTATGTTTGTGAATACTACTGACATATTTCACAGTCATTTGATTGTTTATTAAAAAAAAAAAAAACTTAGATTATCACAAGTTATCAGCCTTCAAAAACACATATGGCTCGACCCACAGTTTCTACGCTCCCAAGTGATTATCTCGACCCCAGTAGCCTTTTCTTACGATAGTACATAAAACATATATTTAGCCTCCACTACAACAAATGAACAGTGTGGCAGGTATGAAATGCTACAGTCCACCAACTGCCAATCACTGTCATACTGTTACATCACAACGCACTGTCCTGTATAACGCATGGTTGGAAACACAGGAATGCTTCAGCAGGGACTGGAGAGCTGGAGTGGACGGTGATAGGCTTTATGCTTTAATAGCTTTGAATTGATGGAGATATGTAATACAAGCAGAGTGGGGATTCTCTGCAGGAGATAAGGGAATTTAATCTTCTCCAAAGGCGGGAGCAGCAGTGGAATGAGATGTTGTGTCAGAGGAAGACTGCAGTACACAGCCAACACTCACTTCAAACAAGAATTCTTATTTACCATGGATGTGATTTAATGCCTTATTATTCATCTAGTACAGAAACAGAAAATGTTTTGAACTGTTAAGGATGTTCAGCCAGATAAATGCAGGGAAATTAGCTCTGTCTGCGGTATTACCGGGGTGTCCAGGATGTGTTTAGCCTAGCTTTGCACATAGACTGGAAGCCAGGGGAAAATGTTAGTCTAGCTCCATCAAATGTGAAATCGTGTACATTTGTCTTGGATTTCGAGCTTGCCTAACGTGTAAAAACAAAAATGGGAAAAAAGCAATACTGATTTTATGAGGCGTTAGCAATGGTAAAGGAAAACCATCACTCTAAAGGGTCTTGTACACTCGCCGTTCCCGATCCTGTAGCCGCGACACGTGACGTCACGGAGCGCCGCAACTATTTTTTTCTTTTTTTTTTTACTTGCGTGTGGTGGTCGCGACATCTAGTTGCAGTCTTCTTCCTTAAACAGAAGGTGTCGCAATCTGAGGAAAGGCTACCGGCTATTTCTAACGCACTAGAAGATAGAAGAAAAAAGGATAAACAAATACGACCTACTTTTTTGATTTTCCGGTCGCGAGGTTTTCCCAAATTTTCCAGCAAAGGCCTCTCTCATATATCCAACATTCATGGAGATTTCTCGCCGTGAATTTTCTTTGGCCAACTCGTGTTCCTTCATTGAGACAGATGCCTGTAGAGGCGCACTTGCTCGGAAAGCTTGCCCTCGAACTTGTCCATCTTCCTGTTTCCACTTTGGCGCGCTCACATCTTCACAGGGTGACACACAGCATTTGTGTCCAGAGTCAGTCGAGACAAGTCCAAGTCAAGTACCAAGTCTTCATAAGTCATTTGCAAGTCAATGTGCAAGTCTCTGAATGATGACACAACATTTGCATTTGAAGAAGTCATGTCTCAAGTCTCATTAAAGAAAATCTCAAGTCAGTCGAGACAAGTCCAAGCCTAGTATTGTCAAAGTCTCAAGTCACAAGTCTTTATTAGCAACTCTAACCTCTAAATGAAACGACATTCCTTTCAAAGTTATGTTAATGTTTATCTTTTCTGAAATAAGTGAGACCAAGTCCCTCAAAAGCATTGGTCTGGGAATTAAAAACAGACGATGTGAACAAGCTGACAGTTCAAATCATCTGTGTCACTTTATCTGGCAGTCAAACTGAAAGTGAGCCCACCCAAAGTGAATAATCCATTATGCCTCAAAAAAACTGTGCACACTGTAAAAACAGTGGCTCAAAGAGGGGGACAGTCTGTAAACTGTGATTGACACTGGGTAATATGTTATTTACCATTCACCTTTGATTTCTCTGGAAAGCAGACTGATATTCCAGCTGCTGGTGTTCCATGCCCCCTTGGACTCTTGGCAGTGATCCAAATTCTCATCAGCTACTTTAGTGAGTACCAAACATACAGAAGCAATAAAAACCCAGGTTGTAATACACTATCGTGTTCTGCAGGTTCCATTAAAAAGCAGAGCACAGTCTTTGATGGGATTCTTGTTATTTGCTTACTCTACAGTGCCATACTATCAAACTACCACAGTAGTTCTCACAATAACGAGCAAGGAAGCACATAGAGCACTGACAGTCTAATGTCATACTGCATGACAGACAGACAGCACTAATGGCAGCCAGTCAAAGGACCTCCAGCTCACATGCTTGTGAGATACAGCAGGTTTCTGTCGTCATTTCCGTTATTTAAAGAAGGTAAACAGCGATATAAAACACCTCAGGGGCTGATTCCCATCCTGTACTGTTTACAGCCTACTCCTTTCTGAACTCTTGGAAAGGGTATTCTGAGATCATGTTAACTGTCATAAAACATGCAGTGCCATGCACACTGATGATATCGAAGCCCCGTGGCTAAACTTACCGAGGAGCCAGCCCAGAAGGGACAGGAGTTTCGGATGGGGGGCGAGTTGCTGAGGGACAGAGCTCCGAAGGACAGCGCCACCATGGAGCCGCCGAGCAGCAGCTGCAACAAGCCCAGCGAGAGCAGCGGCCGCCCGGGCAGCAGCAGCCGAGAGCCACCGCCGGCGATCCGGGAAGAGGCGGACAAGCCACGGGGTCGGTTTCGGAAAGGCGGCTCTGTGAGCTGCGAAGCCCCGGCGACCGGACAGCAAGACCCCGGCAGCACCACCGGGAGCGACATCTCGACAGAATGCAGGGGAAATCTCGGAGCTCGACTTTGTGTCGTTTTCACGGACTCAAGGGTGGATCCTCGCCGAGCTGCGTGGAGCTGCTCGGTGCCCCTGCCATGATGGTGTGCAGTTTTAAATAACACGCTGAACGGCAGCCTGGATTGACTTTCACATATTTTGGCAGCGGGTTGAGAAAAGTGAGGACGGGGGAGGGGCAGAGCGGGCCATGTGTAGTGTGCATGTAAACAGGACAGAGCCACCAGCCGGGAATAAAGCGCACTCTGGAGGCGTTACACTGTCACACACGTGGGTTCAATAGTGTCATTAGTTCGTCCACGCGAGGCGGAGTGATCCCCGGGCCCGTGTGCAACCCCCCCATCACTACAGCCAATGTCTGCGGTCATACATTATCCCCAAACACATCTGGAAAGCTCTCTCATTAGCAAAGATTCATTACACTTCATGGATCTCAATATAACGCATTCATCTGCTCAAATAATTGTACATTTCTATTAATATTGTGTTCCAGCTGCTTGAATCTTTGTTATAGTGTTATTTTATTCATAAAGGGGAGGCAATCTCATAAACCATTTTTGACCTCTCTCTCTATATATAGCCTTTATAGATCATGTGACCACAGCGTAAACACTTACTGGTCTCAAACTGGCTGACAAACTTCTTGAAACAGGATTTCCTGAACTCAAATAAGACACCAGAAGATAGCTGTCATTTGACTGCTCTGTTTTCTCTATCTTTGATATTGACACCCGTGTACACCAGTGTGATCACAAAAGTATGGCGACCATTTTACATATGCTTTTATTTATATTTTTTTATTTGTAGTGATTTTTGTTTATTTCTGACATGTAAGGCGCCGAACCTTGTGGGACTTCCCCTTGGTAGTACCCACCATATTGCTTCAAAGAGTTGAATTCAAGATACAGGACCCTGTTTCTGTTTGTTATAAAGCTGTTCAATTACCTGGCCAATTACAGGAGGATCAAATATTTCATTTGAATGAATTCATTAACCCAGTCTAATTAAAACACACTAATAATGGTGCTGTTGTACAGAGATGATTGACAGGGTCATTCTACAATCAGTGTATCCTGGCACACTGCATGGCCAGGCAAATACATGGAAGTGCACATACTGAACATTGCTTTGTATTATGTAGATATTGTAGAAAGAGGAGAAATGTGATAACTTTACAAAATTTGGAAAATTCTGCCTGACAGGAGGATAAAGTGTGCAGTGCCTTGGACTTCCTGACCTGTAGCCTGTAACCTCTCACTGATACCTGCAGCAGCACAGCCCTACCAACACAGGACCTTTTGATGACACAGTTGCTTGTTCTAAAAAAAGCCTGAAGGAAGAGAGAGAAAAGGTTTTACAGAGTAAATGAGTTTCATGATCTGCCACCTCTGTGGTTAAGCTTTGGCTCGGTTTAGACACATTCTTATGTATCACTTATGTATTTGAGGTGTTTGGGCTGAAGGGAGCTGTTCATACGAATCTCTTCATTTTCATATTTTACTTATTGGCTTTCTTGGCTCAGGAGCCATCATGTGACTTGGAAGGTGGTGAGGTTTTGGATAACTTGGATATGTTACATTTAGGAAAACAACCCTTTTTGTAAAACATCATTTCACAATGTAACCTTTACTCTGGATCATCTAGAATACATTATTATTATATATTAACTAGAATACAGACACAGAAGAGATGCCACTAAAGAGAAGTGAGAAAGTTTCTTGTAATACGAGTGGACTGACTCCATAGCATGAATACCTGTCCTCCACTGACTGCTATTATCCTCATACTGATCAACATTTCAGAGAATTCCATCATCACAGTTCTTTGTGCAGTGGAAAACAGAATGCAGCTTTAGATGGAAAAATATCCCAATTCTCCCACATCCCCCTAAAGAAGAAGAAACTGAAGATTAAAGGATAGAAGTGGATTTTATAAAGCACATCTTAAT
Source organism: Morone saxatilis (assembly GCF_004916995.1). Taxonomy (NCBI): domain Eukaryota; kingdom Metazoa; phylum Chordata; class Actinopteri; family Moronidae; genus Morone; species Morone saxatilis. Next base: position 25,561,680 of record NW_023339718.1, read on the forward strand.
ACAATATGATCCCATCCCATGTGTAGAAAGATTTATCGGTCGCTGTATTCATTCTTCTCCATCTGGACCATGAAGCAATGTCTTCGTAGACTGACTTACTGTAAGAGATGGGGTCAGAATCCATACTCCTTGTTCTCTGCAAAATTGCATTCTAAAGTTCACCTGAAGCTAATATGAGACTTAATTTGTATGACTTCCACTAATCAACTGTAAAATCTGTTTCTCAAAATAATCACAGTACATACGCTACACGTGTGGTTAAGACTTTTTGTTTTATTTGGTGTTTTAAGGTGAAAACATGGAAAAACTCAGCAGACACAGTCCAGTCATTCTTCTCATTCTCTTCGTCTCATTTGTTATATAACCCTCTGCCATGACACAGTACAGTATACTCCATGAGTTCAATGCCAGTCCACGTAAAGGACGTCACTCATAAGCACTTGGATTCTGACAGTAAGCACTTTGTAACTCGTGTGGAGGTAAAGAATGAACTGAGAGATACAATCAAGCATATCTGAACAAGTGTGACACCATTCATTCACACTGACGGTGGAGTCCAGACCAAAGACAGCTGAGTGCCTCCACCACAGACACCAAGACCCAGGCAGAATACACACTCAAAGCTGGGACCCCATCTCTGTGGGTTAGCAAATGTGGCTTAGGAAGTAGACTCATCTATCACAGATCCTTCTGGGTGTATAAATCTGTACATTTGTTTCGCTCCACTCTGGCCCCTTTTCCACCAAATTAGTTCTGGTTCTGGAACCATTTGTTTCTTGAAACCTTGGTGCTATCTAGCGAACCACGTTTCCACCAGTTTTAAGTGGAACCATTGTAATTGGATGCGTCATCAACAGAGAGTGCTGCACAATGCACAACGACCTGTAGAATATGACATGCACCCTTTGGTTCCCAAGGACAAACCTGCTTTTTTTTTTGTTCCAGCATGGAATGGGGGGGGAGGGGGTTCTTCAAGTGGGGTTCTGAGTCTAAATCTAGGCACAATGTCCCATAGCAAATTCATCTGGCCATACCTCCAGAGGACTAATCCGGCTCCTCTTATTCAGTTTTCATAGGAAGCGGTTCTGAAATGGGACACAGCCTTGAAAAGAAAAGGGTGGTGTTATTCTATGTTCTTCTTACTGTCAGTAAACTCCACATAAAGACCAAAACCAACAATGGGTTAGTCTGTCTCTCAAAACTTTCGGGTTTCTACTGAAGACCAGTCAATTTAAAAAAAGATTAAGTAATTCTTAAAGCAGCTGGACACTTTTTATCAGACATTACTCAAACAGGAGGAAATACGTGTTCTATTTGTGTTCTAGTGTTCTTGTCAATATTTCTTTGATTGATGATGTTTTTACAAGAACAATGGAGCTTTATGACACAGAGGAATCAGGTTTTGGATACACACATAATACTTGCTAGGAGGATTAATTCATTGTTGGTTTGTATCTGTACAATGGATTTGTTGACCAATATTGACCAGTTGAAAATATATAGAATAATACCCACCTTATCGTTTAACAGGGTTGTTAGGCAGTGATAGCCACCATGGCTAAACAGCCAAAAGAGGGCGCCACCTGCAGAACCTTCAACTCAACAAACCATCCAGGGCTAAAGACATCACTCTACTGGCCACACAGTTAAGATGGCAAATCATTTCTGGCTTGGAGGTACAGTGCTAAAACAGCACAGCAATGAATGCTGAGCACCAAAGATGACAAAAATAGGAAATGGGAATCTTAAGGCCCAGTCACACCACCAAGTGGCACAGCAAAATGTACTGGATTTAGTGTTAATGGTGAAGTTGCAGATTGCAATTAACTGAATACAGCTTGCCTTCCAAGTGTATAGGAGAAACTCTGGTGGCCGGGAAACTATCTAGAGATAAATCACACCACAATAGCTCTACTGAGCTAGCTATTTAACTTGCTAACTCAGTTTAGCAAGCTAATTAGCATGGACGCTAAGGGGCAATAGTTTTACACAGTTTATTTCAACTTTTGTCTCATAGTTGTTTAAACTCCACGCCTCTTTTGTGGAGCAGTTTATACAATGCCAGAGGAGGTTAAATAACTGTACACTAAACACAACTAATGAGCAATGATAGCTTCCTGTTTGTTGAACTCTGGCTCTTTGTTCCTTCAAAGAACAGCACTGTCAAGACTACAGACTACGGGTTAAGCTGTAAAATTCACCAAATCAAACTTGGTGATCAAATTTACTACTAGAACTAGTCCATCAATTGTGTATATTCTACTGAAATCAATTGATTCTTCCACCAAATTTTGCTGTTTTAATGCTGGAGTGACCGGGCCTTTACAGCTGTGACCAAGTCTAATTATCCCAGATCAGACACTGTTTACTCGTTCTTACACATGGCAGATAGGACTGAAGGTGCAGGGTGTGTACTGTACTTTGTGGGTGTGTTTTGTCACTGAAGGTGACAACAGACAGTACAGTGTGTGGGGACAGCATTAAGGTTTTGGTGTCACTGGTTCCCTGGTTTCCCTTTAAGCTTGACAGCAGCAGAGGTTTTAGTACGGCTGGGTGGCTGAGGGGCGGAGGAAAGACAACCCGAACCTCATGGAACTAAGAAAGTAAAAGGCACTTCAAAAAATTGTAACAAATTCCAGAGTTACTAGATAGAATATATATAGATATATACTGTATGTATACACAGGCATTGTCATATACGAAGGAATGCAAAGACAGAGTATAAACACTTGACTTTAGATATATATATATAGATTTATATATACGTATATATATGCTGTATGTAATAATATAAACGTAACCTTTGTTGATCATAGCTGGCAATAATAGGAGCTTAAAAAAGCAGGGGATGGATGTGGTAAAGCGCATTGTGGGTTTTGGGGTTTGTTGAGGTTTCTGTGAGGGCAAAACTCGTGGCAATAGGTTTCAGTTGCTGTGCACAAACTGAAGAGTTGCATAGGCAAGAAAACAAGTGGTTCCTAGTCACTCAGTTTTGACCATTAAAAGTGGTACGTAAGAAAGAAACAATCAAATACAACATAAAAAGTAAAGTGAAGACAGTGTGTTCCTATCCAAAAGGATAGTACAGATTGCTTTAACTTCCTTGAAGCAAAAAAAGGCAGTTTTTTCCCCCTCGGTATTAAAGAAGCAAGAGTCAGTTCAAAGTCAGTAGCTTACTTGTGCAGGACATGATGGAATGGTAAGTGTGTAAATAAACTGCATGTGCAGTGCATGTGTACATGTATGTCCAGGAAGATGAGGGACGGCACAACTGCTGTGTGCTGGGCCTACAGTTCAGTGTCCTGGTACTGGTAGGAGTTGGCGGTGTAGTATCCTGGCACTGCCTCTTCCCCTGGACCCTCTTCGCTGGGGTAGAAGTGTCCTCCCTCCTTGGAGGACGGAGGAGTCCGGCGTTCAGGACAGGAACTGGAGCTGGAAGAACACAGAATATACAACTGAGTCCTGCACTTCCGGTCTAGCTTGTGCTTCACTAGCCTTGGCAACACTTTGTAGTTGCTGATCAACAATATGACTGTCTGTCCACCACTTTGGTCCAGAGAGAAATATCTCAACAACTACTGGATAGATTGCCATAAAATGGTGTGCTGACTCTGATCCTCTATTGGACTGGTATGAAATGTACAGATATTCGAGGTCCCCAGAGGATACATGGACATGGACTGGTGATCCCCCTGACTTTTCCATCATGCTGGTACATCACTCTGTGAATTCTAGTTAATTAGCAGGCCGTTACCATATAGTGCAAGCTCTACTGGAGGCAGTGCCACCTTCAACCTAATCCCCCAGTACGGGTTGGCATGGAGGACAGTTCCTGTGAGCAAATTTCTCTCCCTTTCTTTTTTCCAGTAGGCATGACATTAATGCTATAGACTAGTGTTTCTCCAACGTTTTACACTGCGTACCACCACAAAAAATATCAGGCTCTCCAATTCAAGTCCCACCATTATGAGCAATGTTAAAATACAGTAGGGTAAGCAGACCCTATTGAGCTACAGACAGCAGGTTTATTCCTAATAAGAAGATTATTTATTGTTAACTGTTGTTGGTTCTTAAAAGGAACCAGTGCAAGAACCAGAGCTGATTTGGTGGAAAAGAGGTTCTCCTGGTCCACACTTCTGTTCCGAATAGTTTCCGTTTGAAGCCACAATAGCATCTGCTTACTATCTTACAATCACATTTTAGCCCCTATCTAATCATGGATGTATCCGCACAATACATGAATGAATGTGACTACGTAGCAATATTGAAACTAAATATTACAGGAAATGTCAAACTTGTTATAAATTACATTTCAGCGATCTAATAGTTTAAGTATTTTCATTTGAAATGTTGTAGTATTTTGATTTGATTTTTTTTTTTTATATTTCAGAGATTCCTCCACATACCACTACAGGCAGCTCTTTGATAACCAGTGCTATAGACACTTGCCTTGTGTTTTGACCCATTTGATAGCAAAATCAAAATTGGATTTGTCTTCTTGGAATGTTATTAAATCTTCTGTCCTTTATGATAACATTGTACTCACCAAGTTACTTACTGAGATCTGTGAACACAGTGACATTGCTAAGCCAAGTATTAAGAACTCAAGCAGATGATCAGACCAAGCCGACAGTTGATCCAGATGATCTAAACCACTTTATTTGGAGGTCAAACTGAAAGTGAGTACACCTCACACATTACTAATAATCCCCCACTGCACAGGACACCAGCTATATGTCAACTATATTAAGTATAGTAGGTCAAAGTTGAAGCAGGAAGTGGGTCTGTACAGTGACCACAGTTTGGGTAAACATTTTGCTGACTTACTTTATCATCTGACTGCTCGTGTTTCCAACCCAATTAAGCTCAGTGATTGGACCGTTTCTGAGGAATGTTGCTGCATTCAGAGATATTAGTAACTTGATATGCACAATGTCACTACTAATACCAAC
>NW_023339718.1:25566655-25575474 GCF_004916995.1 Morone saxatilis
AACAGTTATAAATTATGGCAAAATAAAAGTTTAATGTTGCATAAAACCAGAACCTTCCTTTACCTGACTGTACAACCATAACCCACACTTCATTTCAAATGGGTTAACCAGTCAAGTACATATTCCAATCATGCAGTCACCTATGCTTGTCAGCCTTTACAGTACAGTAAGTAATGGCATGCAATATAATAAAAAATGTGTATGTGATGCCTGAACGTGGCCTATTGCTCTTCCATTAAAATATATCAATATATTTCACTCAAACTTGCCATGCAGTGTATGACAGGTTGCAGTGATTAAAGTCTCCAAGTCAACCAGCCCTGAAATCTTAAGGATAATCTGTTGGCTGACTGTATTGTCAGATGATTGGTATCTTAATACAAGCCTCTTAGGCTGCACTGCTATCTTGTAAAGTGTGAGGTTACACACTGCAGAGACGTTGACAAACACACTCACAGCGGAGCTCGGAAACAGTCGTATGGCAGTAGTGAGCCTACCCGATAGGCTGTGGGCGACTGTGATCCAGCTTGGCTGTCTTCAGGGGAACAGCATAGATGTCTGGGTGCTTCTGAGAAATTTCCAACTGCAAACACAGATTAGTTGATTAACGTCTGTAATGGCTGGTATTCAAAATGCAGTTAACTATAAGACATTTCAGAAATGATGAAGGAAACTAGAAGGAACTGTGTGGAATACTTTCTGAGGGTCTCAGTCTGTATACTGTCTGTATGTGTTCTGCATTATGTTTAAGAAAGTGAAACAATGTTACATGTGGTGTTGGTATTTGATATGTGCTGTTCATGGGCTGATCTTAACATGTTATTCCGCCAGACGGTAGCATTTTTACATGCACTTTGCCCAATTCCCAGTGAACATTTTCTGCATGAAAGTTTACCCCATCTCATCGTCTTTCATGTCCTCAATAGGAGCATGTGCAACATTACACATAGAAAACATAAGAAGAAAAAAACAAAAACAAAAAAACAAATTTCCTAGATACCTACAGGGTATTGGTGCCACCATGACAAAATATTTAAATAAATATAAATTTAAATTTAATTTATTTTAATATAAAACAAATCTTGTTTTAACAAAATGTTTTTCACATGGACACAGGCAATTTATCATGATAAACTGATACGTTCTTAAAACAAGAAAAGTTTCTTGGTAAAACAGAGACGTGTCATCATCAAATATTATTGTAATAAAGTGAAAAGGATCTTGTTAAAACGAGAAACTCTTTTTGATAATGAGATAATTCGATAATTGTCATATTTCTCTGTAAAACAAAGATCAGTTGACCAAAAAGCTCAAATCAGTCACCTCAGTGACAGGAAAATGAGACCAGACCTGGACGGATGATGTCTGCAGCACATTTTACACATAAGTGTGTTTTCAGGTTTGGGGAGTATTACTGTATGTAATGGTAAATGAATCACAGCAGAACTGATCTAAGTGCCTGACCTCTATTGTGTGTAATACACCTCATGATACTGCCGTTAAATTGAGCTATGCCTACCCTGGCATTCTGTGCTTCCTGCACTTCCAGAATCCTTTGGGCTCGGGCGAAGTGATCCATCTTCTCGAAGGCCTTGATCTTCCCCAGGAAGGACCTCATTGAAGGATCCTCTACAGGGCTGTCCTCCACTGCCTCCTCCTGCTGCCTACAGGCCAACACGGTCGCACTTTGCAGAGCGACAGGTGAGTGAACTGCAGGCTCTGCTGTGCTCCCGCAGAGGCTAAGCTTGGGCGCAGGGGGGGGCTGGGGCACTCCCAGGGGCCGCAGTTTTCCGCAGGAGTTGAAGTGGAGAGCCAGAGGTGGAGGCAGCGGGCCGGAGGAGGCAGCTGAACGAGAGATGGGTGGTGGAGGGTCGTTGTTGCTGCTGGCGGGGCTGCTGCTGGAGGGAGAATCGTAACTTCGGCTGGAGCTGGGGGGTGGAGGGTGGTGTTGACGGTGGTGATGGTGTGGGTTGTTGGAGCCTGATATGAGGACCGGATCGTCCCTCAGAGACAGTTTCACCTGACCAAGGAGAGGAAGTGTTAGAGACAGAAGAGATACTTACAGTGCGTGGTAGTCACAGATCTCTAGTGTTTTGTAGAAAAAGCCCAACCTGACTTTTATGATAAACAAAACCATGTAACACAAACCATTTCTGTCTTTCAAACAGCTCCCACTATCAGCAAACAGTACTGGTGTCCAATTCTTCAACACTAAGCAGAAACTTTAATAACACAATGTCTGGTTTGTCAATCCACTTCAATTTTTTTGGTTTGTATGGTTTGTAATCCTTTATTTTTCTACAATCTTACTTATAATCTTTGGTTGTAATTGTTTTTCTCATTCACTTTGTCTTGTATCCTCATTTCTGCCAGACATTACTTGAGACACTTTGGTCCAAAGGGACTTAAAATGAGTGAATTCAAACACGTAGAAGCAAGAATCATCCAAAATTAGGAATTAGTGTATCTCTTTAAAACGACTAAAAGCATGTTCAGTGCTACAGTACAAGTGCTCAAAGAAACAAGACATAAGGAAGTGCGAGCATTGTAAAAAAAAAAAAAGGGCAGTGAGTCCTCTGAACTTCAGTGGGGAGCCAGAACAGAGGTGTCTGAGTGGGTTGAGAGGAAGGACGAATCATCCCGATGTTGTAAAGGAGGAACTGACGGGGTTGGGCTACTACTGCACTGTTTCCGAGAACAACAGTTTGTCTTCAGGTGAGGGGAGGTATCAAGTATTTTAAAGTCAAAAGGCTCAAGTCCAAGTGGAGTTGCATGTCTTTTTTGATTTTGTCAAGGTGAGTAACCAAACTTGAGACTTGAGTCCACACCTATGGATGGAACCATTCACTAAAATGTCTATATTTTCATATTCTAGTTAGACTAATATATCTAGTACTAATTGGGTATTAAGGCTAGTGGGTCTGTTTTAGAGGTAGCCTTGGTTCCAAAACGGACTGGTGAGACTGATCATTTAGGGTGAACATCAAAAGACCAAAAAACAAATATGTCAAACAACACTGTGGATCAGACTTTAAAGCTACACCCAAAACTGGCTATTAGGGGAGGAAAAACAGTTAAACTGTTTTCATTCCAACCAAACAACAGCTCCCTTAACTACTTTCACTGTACTCTGAACAGAGATGAAGACTAATCATCTAAATCAGTTGCTGTGATGTGTTGATGGAATGAAAACCAGTACACAGCTTAAGGTTGAACAAAACTAGTGCTATACACTAGCCCACCAGCATGTACCAGCAATTGAGGGGGATTCTGGGTACCCATGTGGTCCAGTGAGCTGCTGTTGGAGGAATCTGAACTGCAGTGAGATTGTTTTCTCCGTATCAGGCCGTTCCTCAGCAAGAAGGGCATATTGTTCCTTTGGATGGAGGGAAAGAGCTGCCAGGGTGGATGTGGAGGTTAGAGTGAGAGTTACTGTAGGCTGTCACACTTACTGTTTGCTGCTAAGAAATAATGTCATCTGTCATATATAACAAAGGTTTTTGATATATGGAGAGTTAAGGATGTTGGACTCTTACACACCTAAACTGGTGCTTCACCCGAAAAGCAGTCATAAGAAGCACAGTGCAGCAACCACATTACATTACATTTAAGTCCTAAACAAACACTTTATGTTCATATGCTGAACAACCTTTTTTGTATGTACACTTTTGATATCATTATAGAACTTAAAAAAAACTTTTATATTTAAAGCTGCATGCATTGTATTTTTTGGCCACTTGGGGTTAGGGTTAGCTATAGCTGTAACACAGACATCTAAGCTGAAACAGCAAATGTGTTTTCAAACACACAATATATACATATACATAGGCAGGAAAATAAACGATTTGGTTTGACATGACCTTAACGTGTTCCTCTAGATGTGCCACAGGAGCACTGCCAGCCTGAATGAGGCATAAGTGTTACCAGATAAATGGATTTCTCTTTCTCAGTGATTTTAATTGTAGTTCATTGTTCACTTTGATTGGTGAATGGATGGCACCCGACTCAGACATACACTTTGACACATTGTTACCCTGGCTAATGTAAGACCTATAATTATTTTCATTCTTCTGATAAATCTATGTATTGGTTATTATATACAATGGCAGAAAATAATTAAAGGTCTTCCAATGGTATCAAACAGAAAAAAGAAGATGGGGGGGATTTACATTTCAGTGTTTCCAGAGGTAGGTGGGTGATTACTGTACCCTGCTTCTGCCTTCATACCTCTACTGCAGAGATACTGTATACTGTATGTACTCCTCACCTTGTCTGATAAGAAGACAGGTGGAGGGCTGGACCTGTTGAGGACTTCCCGGCTGCTGATTTTCCTCATGCGACTCCTGATGTCTGGACTGTACCTGCGCAAAATCTACACACACACACACACCACACACAGCACAGTATACATCCATACAGTAGGAACAGGGTGGGTCAGTGGAAAGCCCCCCGCTTGACGAGGGTTGGTGTGGTTGCTTGTTCAGTTCCAAGATTTACTGTGGCCTTCATTCTTCACCTGTTAAGATTGACCTTGCAATGAGCTCGACTCTTGGTGCTTGAGCTTGCAGCAGTCTGACTGCGAAAGATATCAATGAAAGGTATTTATTTTTTTGGTGAATATTAAATTATATTTTCAAAGCTTCTAATAGTTTGTACTACAGCTATTATGTGTGTGTTTGTTTTATTTGTTCTGATATTGAATTTCTTGACAATGCAACGTTTTTGCCCCATGTTTGGCCTGCCAGCTGGAGGTATGGGCCTAAGAAGGAAAGGACTGGGTAGAGAGGTGGTCAATTTAATAAAGACAGATTTAGAAAGATATTTCCAAACGCATTTGTCCCAGGCCCTGTCATTGACAGTTAGAGCATTTCAGTTTTCAAAAAGCATTTAAAGACTCTTTGCGAAAATGTTGTCAAGTGGGCAGTGGCATTTTCAAGGACGCTTCCTCCAGACAATGCTTGGAAAAAGGAAAAACTTTCAGGCCCCTCTCTTGCTTCGGGCTCCCCAATTCCCTGTCTATGCGGATCATGATCATGATTGTTCCAACAGCCCAAATATTCGCTCTTTGACATACCCTCCAGACTACACTAAATACATAAAAAAAAGGTATGTCCTAAGGTTTTTATCAATTTCTGACTCTGGGAGAGTGAAGAATCTGAAGCATCTCTTTAACCGAATCACACACATTTAGGCTACTGTGATCTCCTTTTGATAGCTAATGAAATAACTAATGTGAAATCTTGTCACTGTCATTCACTGAGCCTACCATTAAACTGTTCGGAGTCTGCCTCATACAAACCTCTGGTCTGGACAGTATCTAGACTGGATGTCTGATTCTTTCCGTCCCCGTCATCATGTGTGTACATGGGGGTTGACAAAACATTAGCTTGCACAGGTACACCTTACCTGGTTACTCAGATGTCATCATGTGAACGTATGTTTGTTGTTAGTTTGGTTTGTTTATGATGGTTGTGTACAGAAGAACTTCACACACTGAGATAAGCCGGTTAACATCTCCTCTACACAGAAGTACATACTACACATTGTAGATGCAGACTTTAAAGATTGTCACCTAATTTTCTGGTAATCTATACAACACTGTACAGAAGCTACTGATAGTTGGATTTTCCTGTCTTGTCAGGCTTGGAGCTGTAATCCCCTGTCTGAACTACAGATGGCAGCACCATCCTGAGAGTGAAAGGAGGAAAACTTGGAGAGCTTAAGTGTATATCAGGCTGTGTGTTTATGAGAGTGTATGTCTGACATGTCCCACAATAAACACACATTATCATAAAGCACTAGCCAAGACAGTAAGAAGTGCTTGGGATAAAGATCAGATAAAATGCATGAAAAAGATACACAAAAGAAATTGAAAGAGATTAATATAAAAAGTGAGAACAGCTGCTCCAGGGTCTTGAGGCCTTCACAGCAAAAGCCCGCTGACCCAACAGCTTCAGAAGTGGCTTAGAACTGTTAACTAAAGACTAAAGAACTGTGTTTAAATCAGCACTCACCTTTAATCTCTAATCTTTGATGCAGTTATAGATTCAGACATAGTGAGAATGTCAAAATAAGCCTAAAAAGTGGATCACAACGCTGGAACACTGCTGCTAGAGTCCTCACTAAGACCAACAAAGCAGATCACATCAGTCCAATATGACTGTATTTACACTGATCTCCTTGTGTCTCCTCATTGATCTTAAAATATACAACTGTTGATTTATAAAGAAATGAATAGTTTAGGGGAACCTCTCGGGTGGTCTGGGAAAGGTTTGCATACTGTGCTCAGAGTCAAAGCTAAACACAGAGAGGAAGCGTTTAAATTCCCAAAGAAAACTCAAGGTCTGCTCCAACTCTGAGTTCTGTTTGCGCCTGCCTTTTATTAAAACCGAAGGAGGGTGGGTGGTAAAGAGAGAAGGGAGACTTACTGCATCTCATGTGACCATTTATAACATGTATAAAAAGTTTGGTTATATGAAAAACATTTGAAGCATATTTTCCTAAAAAACAATGAATGTATAGACTCATACATACATAGTCTTTCTATATCACTACTTATGTCCGTATCTGCAGAGACCCTGCAGCCCTCTGCCTGTCTTTTCTCATTTTGCTGTGTGGGACGTTTCTGGCCGTCAACCGTTGACAGCGCACAGGGGATGAGTTTGGCACTCCGTAGCGACCAGGTTACAGCGCTGTCTCTATTTATCTCTCTCCTCTGCTCCCTGTCTGTTTCATGCATGCATAGCAAGCTGCTGGTCTGTGTGTCAGTGTCTGTTTGACAGAGGGCTCACAGGATGAAGCTATACTTGCTGTAAAACTTTAGCCAGGACGTTTATTTGCTTAAATCACTGAACTCCAACTGCCTTTGTTGGGGACAGGCGTTTAATTCCTTTAGCACAAACTCTTTGCCCGCACAGATGGAAATACTCTCTAACTGTAGTGCTTCTCCTGAGTTCTGTTCAGCAAATTTGACAACAAACAGCTTTTTTCAGGTTGTACTCTTTTCCACTGTGCCGCCACCATGACACTTGAATATTTTTACGGCAGCCAGCATACAGACAGTGAGCAACGGACTTCACATGACAATATTCACAACTCTGATTAATTTTAATGAAAGTATTTTTTTGATCAGTGGACTAAAGGAATATAAATAATGGAGGAATGGACACAGACTGTATGGGACAGACTTTATGACTCAAAGGTTGGAAGTCAGTGATTTTTTTCCATCTCTCTTGTTTACCATGCTGGTAAATTACTTCCCACTACTGCCCAGCGGTCAATAAAATATATTAATGAACTGTCAATTAAACATTATCTCAGTAAAACAGCTTGTGATAAAAGACATTTTCATGGTCAGAGGTTGCTGCTGCTGTTGCACAGTAGTACAGTGAGCAGCATGGAGTTCACTCATTGAGTAAACTGATTTTATTACACACTAGCTGTATGGAAGTTTTTGTGTGTGTGTGTGTGTGTGTGACTCTGACCTCCTCAGCCGTGACAGGTTCAGATGAGCGGCTGATGGCGGAGATGTGCATCATCTCTGCATCGGGCTCGTTGTCGGTGTATGCCCCGGCCTCGTCTGCGGTGTCGTCCAGGTCGGACGTCAGTCGGCTGTCCATGCTGAGGTAGTCGGCGGACAGGAAGGACAGGCGCTCCACGTCCTGGCAGTCCAGTCCATCACTCTCTACTCCCTCCAGCTAGAAGAGACACATGGTGGATCTTGGGTGTACAGGCAGGAAGGATGGACAGACGGATAGCACAAGAACAAGAGAGAAGAAGGAAAGACAAACAGAGCCGAGCTGTAGAGCACTACTGGCAGGAAGTAGGAAAACATACAGTGAGCATGCTCAGAGCACGCGCACACACAAGTGGCTGCTATGAAGGTGTCAGGAAGATAGAAGGGAGGTTAGACCACTATAGACTACCAAACTACAGAGGAGCAAACTATAATACAGCGGCCAGTTTATTAGTTAGCTGAAACTAATGCAGTCTAATACAATAAATCCTCCTTCAATGACTGTTATAATGTTCAGTTTATGTTAAACTCTTGTGTATGATCATTTCAGAGGATGTAGTTTGCCGATATTATCGATATGATTGGACAAAATAGCAGAAACATTCCTATAATGTGAAAGATGCTCTACACATGGGGGTTACTCACTACGTAGGGGAAGCCTGTGAAATCCATGTGTGTGTATGTGTTGTGTGTGTGTGTGTGTTTACCTTGCCGTCAGAAACCCAGACAGCCTGCATCTGCTGCTCTCTGATGGAGTCTTTGACGCTGCCGTACCAGGCGTCGTTGGCTGAGTTCAGATCAATGGTGGCTGGACGAGAAAACCATCCAACCTCAGCATACAACATTCAAATCACAGCAAATATACATCTACTGCGGTACCACTGCGCATGACAGCAGACTGAATCGCTGCGTGTGTTTTTGACTGTACCAGTGAATAAGTGAGAGCAGGTCTTCCTCAGTTTGACGGCCTGTTCGTAGAGCTTGCGGGCGCTGCGGTTGGAGTTGGGGGCGATCCTCTGCCTCATGGCCTTGATGCCGTGCTTGCTGTCTGGGTTGAAGAAGATGACAATGGGGTACCACTGGGTGTAGTTCAGGGTGTCCACTGCCTTGGGCGTCACATCCAGCAGGGCGTGCTTGTCCTGTGTGGTGTGAGGAACAGGGACAAATGGCAAACATTGTTTTGAACTCTGCAATAGAAATGCTCCGCTAGGTAACCCTGTAATACATGTGAACCTCTTACTTGTATTGTCAAATGTGTTCTTTCTGTCCCTGCTATATTTATTTACATGACTCACCTTATCAA
>NW_023339718.1:25575574-25586033 GCF_004916995.1 Morone saxatilis
ACTAAAAACACTGAATAGTTGTAGCAGTTTCCATCCTTAAAAAATGCTACTGGCTTTCTCCCACACTGCTGGGCCCCAGACTATAGCGAACCGTCCTCGGGGGGCTGCAAGTCAAGGCTTGCTGCTTACGTTAGCCGTCCAGCCTTGTTTCTCTGACTTAGAAAGCTCCCACCTAAGCTGGATAAAGGACCAATGTAATGTAAAAAAGCTTTCTGGATCATGAACAGAAAGCTGAAAACATTGACCAAGGCGACCGTGATACGGCAGCCTTACTGAATAACAATGACATGATTGTCTCCCTGAGTTTGAACATTGTTGGAACATTTGGGATAATTACCCCCATGTAAGATATACTAACATCGACTACAAATAATATCGAACATTAGCTTGGTGGATTTTTAACGCTATTCAGTTATAGGATAGTAACCCAAGGCAAATGCATCAAAAAATGTAACAAATTAACAAAGTAAAGAAAGAGTTGTGAAATTATGTACTTGATTTAGTAATTATCGGTTTTAATCAGTGGGTCTGTTTGAGGAGACCTCTGTGGATAATTGGGCTCCCCCTGAACCATGAACACTGAAGAAATCCTAACCGGGAGAAGCTGACTGACTGCTATGACAGTAATGGTGGTAAAGACAACAAATCCCATGATACCACGCTACTTCAAACTTCGTCTTTTGTTATTGACCGCCTAGCAACAGAAATTACATATTGTACGTTTAAGACAGATAAGAACAAAAAACAATGTCATTTCTGCCTTTAATAAATACCATTTCCCATAACCCCAACAACTTTTCCAACAACCACCAACTGGTTTGGTAAAAATAAACCCTTAATTCACAGAGTTAGATGTGAAAATATGTGTGAAAAGGGCTCAATCATTCTTTGCTCAGGACCCCATGACTCCACTATATCTTTACATAGCATATAGTTGTCTGCTCTCATGTTAATGTCTTATATAACCTTAAAACAACGCCATCATGACCAAACAGGTAAGTCAACAACAGAGATTATAGCTAAAACGTAATAAATTACCTCTGAAGAGATAGTTGGTGGATATAATGGAATGAAGAGAGAAATCAAATGATGATGATGTAACTACCCAGGCTGATACATTTTTACAGGAGCTGTAATTTTTTTGGTATGCTAATAAATTAAATGTTGTTTAACAACAGATGATCCCTTCAGATCAGGGGATGAGGCAGCTCTCAGGTCAGCAAGAGCTGATCTCTCCCAAACCATCAGAGATGAAAACAGGCCAACGCACAAAAAAAATCTGTAGTCCTTTCTGTGACAGGGCATGCAGGTCATAACTGGCTATAAAACCACACCACAGGCCGATGTCAGTGATGCCTCCCTTCCTGACAGGCTGAAATATTTCCATGCCCGCTTTAAAGCTGCAGATAACATGCCGGGAGGAAAACCTGGGACTCTAGCCAAAGCGAAACCTAGAAAATCTACAGGACTGAACAACATAAATGGCCATGAATCAGCTGTACCCAGCCTCAACGACTACCACCCTGCCACACGGACCTTTGTTATCACAAAGTGCTTCCAGTCCTCAGATAGTGGCATATCATTAGCACTCCACAGTACCCTGTCCCACCTGGAGCCATCATGCTGGGTGCCCCCCAGGGCTGTGTGCTTGGCCTGCTGCTGTTTACTCTGCTGACCCATGACTGTTCAGCCAAATCCAGCTCAAACCATATTCTTAATTGTTTGCTGATGACACAGAAGTGGTGGGTGTAATCAGCATACCGGGAGAAGGTGGAACAGCTTGTGGCCTGGTGCAAAGACAACAATCTGTCTCTTAATGTTGATAACATAATGTTGGACTTCATCAGCCTGACCAAATAGCACCAAATTACTGCGTGTTCCTTTGTTCTCAAGTCTCTCTTAGAAAAAGATCTTGATCTCAAATAGTATTTGGTGGACAAAATCCTTTAAATCTACATGACATGACATAGACTGATAGTTTGTGCGTGTGTGTGTGGGTACCTGCTCGATGATTTGTCGGATGGTGTTCAATCGAACCACTCCTGAGGACTTCTCAGAGCCGGCGTCTTTCGGCTCGGTTTCTAACATAATAACACAGAAGTCATGGAAAGGTCAGAAACAATACTAGGACATCTACTCAGGAAGGTAGGAAGAGATCCAAATACATGAACAGAGAGAGGCTGGCACACACTTACTGGCAATAACAAACAGGTCGGGCATCTCAGAGGCCAGTTTCTCGTTAGCAGCATCAGCGATGGCGCCGAACAGCACAACAGGACGCCGGAAACCAGCTGCAATGACACCATGTGGTTACAATGCTGCTCACAGTTTATAACATTTACAGCATTTACATACTGTAACCTGTGGACATCAACATACACACACTGATATGATTTCAAGTCTGTTCTACTGAAAGTCAAACAACTTAAACAGAACCTGACCAGAACCTGATGTCAATGTCAATACTTGAATTTAAAAAATCATATCACAAAATATTTTGCTCTAATTCATTTTTTACTGTTTCATAGCCTCCAGAGTGTGTCTACACTACACAAAAAAGTCAGACTCATTTGTCTTTCTCAGTCCAGAACAAAAATCTTAACTCAGTAAGAACACAATTCATACTTTCTAAACCCTTATCACGAAACATCAGGTTTCAGGTGTAACTCAATACATTTTCATAAACATACTCCACCCACCTTCCCTGAGCACCACTCGTTCGTACGCTGGGAAGCGGGTGGCGAGGGTCTGACTGCTCAGGTTTTCTCTGCTCTTCCTCAAGTCCTTCCTCTTCAGAGAACGTTGGCCTCGCAACCGCCAGAAGTCGGCTCGATCGCCCGCAACAACTTTATGGGAGCTCTGGACGCTGGCCATCTGCTCCGCTCTATCAAGATAAATACACCTGTCACTAATCCATCCATTTTTCATGCGCATGTTCATGTGTAAAACCATTTGTGAGACATTGTAGAGCACCAGACTGTACATGCAGATCTGAACTGTCTGAATATCTGGATGTGTCTCTGATTTGGCATATTTATCATTATATTATGTGGTCTAGGCTCAAATACAATGTGTCTTGGACATTGGAACTATTTCAATACCATTGCTTAGTGTGTCCACACACAAAATACAGTATATCTTCCACAGTGTTTTGCTTTGTTGCTGTATTCTACAAGGTTTTGTGTATGACTGTTTTAGAAGTGGGCAGCCCAGAAAGTGGTCCATGGTCTGTGGTTCTGTTTTAGGGTTAGCTTGCATCATCTGGTTCCTGATCACAATCGGTAAGGCATTTTCAGTCCACCCATCTCAAATCCGAGTTGGGAGGTAGAGTATCTGATATTATATGGACTATGGGAGGCATGCTTGACAGGCGGTTGGAAAGCCTTTATCTTACTTAGCTACTGCTTGAACAAATTCTGCTTGCAGGCATTTTAAAGAACACACTAATTTCCCCACAGTGTGAATGTATGGTACACTCAAAACACACAAGAATCATACTAAAGCATACAACTGGGACACATGCTGTCTCATACCAGTGATTTACTCAGCCTCTGGGCTGTGGACCTGTAATTACAGTAACCCTCTTGGGCCAATTAGTGTAATGTCACTGGAGTGCAGCAGTGCTGTGCATATTTCTTCCTCATTTTGTGCCATTGAAAATAGGCCTGCTAATGAGAGATTCTGAGGACAAGTGGAACAAAACAGCATGCATAATGTGGAGGAGGAAGAGCAGTCTGATGACAGTGAGGACAGCGAAGAGAATGATAAGACATTTAAAAAGAGGCTGGATAAAACGGGAGAGTGATGGTGGAGGAAAAGATAAGAGAGGAGGTGAAAGGATGAGGGGAATAATGGTTGGCTGGACATACGTCTGATGTGACATCTGGTCTTTTAAGATAACCAGCAGCTGGCCTGTGGCCAGAACAGGCCTATCTGATCCTCTGTCTGAAAGCTTACCAGGTTTTTCAGAGATCCGGGCCATTTAAGTTCCTTTACTGCAGTCCACAGAATTTTGATACAGATCAAGTAAACACTGTAACTGTCACCTGCTTATCTTTCACACAATCTGCAAATGTACTGGCAGTGGGGCTGAATTTTTATCCGAAGACTGGGTTGAGAAACATTTCCACTGTATGTGAGGTGATAATTCATGATATTATACTCATTAATATATTCTAGAGCTCCAAGTCCAGACCAAGGACCCCATCTGGACCACACTGCAAATCAGTGTTTTGACGGACATGTATTCATGGGCCCCTTAACACAGGACCAGCTGATCGCCCTACCTGCTCTTGTTGGGGATGATGCCCTTCTCCAGCAGCTGCTTTTCCTTGCCAACGCGTATTGCCAGCCAGTTGCCGAGCTTGCCGTCATACAGGGTGTCCACCACCTTGAAGATGTCCCCACGGCTGAATGCCAGGCTCTGAGGAGTCTCCTTATCATACTCAAAGTGTGTCCGGATGAAGAAAGAGTCTCCACGCCCCGACACCAAGATATCATTATAGACTAGACAGCCAAAAAAGTGAGAGAAAAAGAAAAGGAGGAATTAAAAAGAGTGAGGATGGGAAGAGGGGAGGCAGCAGAAGAGCAGTAACATATTAGAATGAGGTTATCATATTTTTGTCTGATACTGCTGGACTGCTGGCACCCTGAAGCAGCTATGTCAGACCATGGCATGAACTTATTAATACATAAAAAAATCACAGTACACATAAAAAAAATACTCCGGGTGCAAGTGAAATTACATTATTCCACTTGTCTAAACCTATTAATACACCCCCTTTTGGGGTGGTTTGCCTAAATTAAACAAAGCGGCTATTTTTGACCATTTTACATACATATTATTGTACTTGATGCAAGAGTTAATGGGAGTCCCACCACAGTTGTTGGATTTCTCCCACTGATACTGTAGCACCACAACAATAGACTGGCTGTATTGTACTTGTGTTTTATAATTATAACTATGTTTATATTTTTTCATTTACTTTGTGATAAAGATGGGAAGGTTCACCTCCTCTTGTGACTGAATAGGAGACTACAGTGAAGCAGTCACTGTCTTTATGTTCTTTCATTTACTGTGATAGAGACAGTGATACTAGTGACATTAGATATTTTTCCTATTGTCATCAAATCCCATGTGCACAGTCAAACTAACAAAGAATGTATCTTATTAACAAGTATTGTGTATCTATTGAAGCCTGAAGCCTTCCTCCCCTGTGCCATAGAGCCCCATTGTTGGCAAAAAACTATTAAAAACACACTGAGCCACACTGTTGCACACAGTGGTTTTTTTTTTTGACTCAATCCAACATACACTGTCCTGCTGCCTAAAATATTTACAAGAATATTACATTTTATTTATTGATTATTTATTTATTCCGCTGCTGAAAATAGTCCCCAACAAATGCACTATTTCCTCATACTTTCAGATGTCGGTATCCTCCTTTACTATCTCTTTATTTATGATTACTTGTCTTCATGGTACCAATGTTCCACACTTAAGGTTTATGTGATGACAACTGAGTTTCTTCCTGTTCATGTTCACATAAAGACCATTAGGTGCAGCAGAAAGCTCAAAAGAACTAGTACGTAGAAGTTACAATGTAGATTGTAACATGCACTGTTCTCAAAGGTCAAGAATGAACTTCCATGCTAAAATTTCCAGTCTTATTTGCAAAATCAAAACAAAATGCACTTATTTGTCTGACTGTTGTATGGAAATACACTTTACAGCCTGCTCCAGGCTCTTGTGAGGCTTCCTGAGTTGATATGTGTAGTCCGACAAAGCACTGACCCAAAAGGACGAACAGAGGCAACAGTCATACTGGCTACAGTCCACTGCTGCCAAGGCTGGCTGGCAGCGAATACAGGGCTTCATACACACTGTGGATTCACATTCAGTTTTAATAACACACTCACACTAATAAAAATATATAAAACAAAGGGTTCCCCTTGTATAACCTTATTCTATCTGAGTGCTCCTTCAGAACCTTCAAAGACTACCAAACTCATGTGAGTAGTGTATTGTTGTACAATTGTGTATTCTTGTGCTATCATACATGTTTTAACAATTCTCTAAAAAGTGTTCTGGCAAATAAATCTTCATATAAACACCAGTTGTAGCAATAAACATCAGCCTGATTGAACAAATGTTCTGTGAATGTCCACCACGTGTTACCAGGACTGGGTTGAGCATTTGTAAATCCATTAAAAAAGAACTTTACAAAATCAGGTTGCACAATTAAACCTTAAAGGAAGAGGTCAACATTATGGAAAATATGCTTTGTCACTCTCTTGCCGAGAGATAAATAAGACTATTTACTTAGCAGGAAACAATGAACAGAATCTTAAATTAAATATAATCAGCACTGCCTGGTTTGACAGTTTAATTAGATTTTTGTGTGGTGCGCAGGCAGACTCACTGAGAATGACTTGTCAATCATAAGGTAGCCACGCCCTAAAGCATACCCTGCTTTATCATCCATTTTACTCTAAATTGGACCATAATTTACTAAAAGGAACATCATGCAGTATGGAAGAAGACTTGAAACTAGCGATTATGACCATAAATTAGGAAACAGTTTACCAAGCTAATAAATCAAGTGAGAAATAGCATCATCAACTTTTTTTTGCTGTCACCTGCTGGCCATTACATAGACTGCATGTTTAAGACAGTTTGCATTGGCATTACTTCACAGACCTGGACGCTCTGTCCACTACACTCTATATTTACTGTCAATGGGTGTGCCCCAAGGTAATGTCCTGGGTCATATTTTTTTCTTCCCCTTGGGCAGATCATTTGTAGATTTAGGGGTATTACTTAAATCTAACCTGAAAATCAGCCACAATTCTTTACTATACATATCAAACCATACAGTTACCACCCTGACCTTTCTAATCTCAACCACTACTATTTTTATGTGAGGACCTGCCAACTCTCTGATAACCTTAAATGTCCTCTCAACAGGAGTCATACAGTGTTCATGTCAGGTCAGTGCTTTGCTTCATTGTGTGATGTGTTTCGCTTCATAAATAGATTTTTCCAATAAAAATGGCAAAGCCCTTTTTTTCAAAGCCACAAGCTCAAGGGGCCAATGTGCTCATTACATAACACGGTTTGTGTTGCTCTCTCTCATCCGATGTGTTCTTGAGCGGATCTGTGTGAGTCCATGTGTGTCACGGTTGGTTGAACCAAAACTAGCCTGATCTGGTCTAAAACCCTTGGGGGACCAAGCTGGTACCTCCCTCATTAAATGGAAACATCAGAGAGAGAAAGAGAGATGGGGGGAGAGAGAGACTATGGTCCTGGGGTGCGAGTGTGCCAGCTGGCAGGGCATTGTGGTTAAGTACACTATGTTCTGGTATACTCCACAAGTTGCTGATAAGCCTACAACTTCATCACTTAAGACTAGACTGCTCCGTCATTCTAGCATTTCAAGTCACAGCACATTCCATCACTGCTAAATCATTAAGTACAGGCTCAGGCTAAGACATGCAAACATGCTGCACTTGAAAGATAGAAGGATATGTTATTTTGTGTTTTTCTTATTGTCAAAAAGCCCATAAAAAGCCACAAACCTACAGTTTATTAGTCTGTCACTAAATAAAATAAATAATATAGGAAGTTGGTAAGTTTGTAAGTATTGATGAACTTTACTAGAAAGAAATCAATGAAAAGAGAAAGGAGTGTTTGTTTTTGTTGTGTTAACAATAGTAATGTTCTAGGGGGCATAAAATAGGAAGGGTTTATCTTCTGAGGAGCATGAATATGCTCATTAAAGTTCATAATAATAGACTAGAAAGGTTTTGGCCTAGTGTTGGTACCGAATGCCAGGCTGTTCATTTTATAGTTGAATCAAAGTTGTGTTATTGGTTTAATTGTGTTCTTTAATATATGTGTAATTAATGTGAGAAATCTAACTCTGACTATGCTTCTGTGTCTTTTGTTTTCAGGAGGGAATGTTTTACCGTCAGGTTTGCTCTGGGCGAGGATGGTGACCACTTCCCCTTTAGGAATCTCCAACAGGAAGAGCACTGCTTCTTCTCTCACTACACCTTGAAAATCAACGTTGTTCACCTTTAAGAGACAAACAAAGTGCAAAATAATTAGGACTGTTTGTTATTAAAATAACATATAACAATAATATTTTTCTGTACACTCACATTCACATAGTAGTTTGAACGTCAGCTTCTCTGAGCTTTTTTATGTTCACATAATAGTAAGGAAATAAGTTCTGTCTGGACTGGCTACCTTTAGGATTTGGTCTCCGACGCGCAGGCCCTCTTCCTCAGCAGGACTGCCCTCTTGAACACTAGCAATAAAGATGCCAACATCATTTCCTCCTGCCAGCCTCAGGCCAACACTGTCTCCCTTCTGGAAATTCACCATCACTGTGTTTGGCCTGCAAGAGGGGAAATACATGTTGCCATTAACAATATGGGCACAAACATGACACAAACCTGGCCCTCGCTAATGTTAAATATTCATGAGTTCAGTGGAATGTGTAATCATTTGCACATATTTCTCCTCCCATTGCATAAATTATCTGCTAAACTGCAACTCAAGCCTAGTGCACATGATTGATGGGGCAGTATGTATTATGTCTATGTCTGAAAAACTGCTGCAATGGTCTCAGTACATGTGTTTCCGGCTGGGTTTACTTACTGTTATTCAATTATTTTGTTAATTACCCATCCACATAGTAGTCGCAGATTACAACCCCATTACTACATCTGCCTGTTCCAACTATGGTGGCTGCGAAACTTGGAAAAAAATGTGGAAGACCCTATCTACAGCCAGTGTTTAGTTTGTCTGTTCTGGGCTGCTGTAGAAACATGGTGGTTCAATGAGGCAGACTTTGTAGAAGAGGACCAGCTCCCTCTGTAGATAAAAACAGTTCATTCTAAGGTAACAAAAACACAGTGATTCTTATTTTCAGGTGATTATAGATAAATGAAAACATACCTATGAATATTATGTTCCATTTCTGACAATAGGTCCTCCTAAATGTTACACACTGGACCTTTGAGGCATTTAATTACATTTTGCTGATAATACAACTGTGGAATGTAATGTAAAAGGGCTGTAGGTGAAATTGATATTATGATAAATACCAGTAAATATATTATCTGTTTATAGCAGGAAGGAGGGACTGGGAGACTATGTTACTGAACACTCTATATCAGTGATGGCTGTCAGAATTTCGAGCTATTTAACACTTATTTTAACAAATAAATATTGCTTAAAGCATCTTTAAGTAAGATTTGGAATCCAGGACTTTTACTTCTTTTACTTAAAAGGTCCAGTGTGTAACATTCAGGAGGATCTATTGGCAGAAATGGAATATAATATCTTTACCAATGTACAATGGACTGTACTTATATTATAGCGGCCATTTCTCTAGTCTTTTCGACCACATTTATCAATTGCGCTGTACACCTACATGGCCACACTCTTCACCCACCATTACACACACACATTTTACCATCCTGAGCCACACAATAGGTATCGTTTTTCCACTTTAGTGTAATAACTCATGTGCAAAAATATGAAAATCCATTGTGTTTTTGGCTACCATTAGAATCAGAAATACAAGACCGTTTTATTCTACCTCAGAGGTGAGCTGGTCCTCACTTCTCATAGAGAAAGTCCATCCATCGTTGAACTTCCGCCATGTTTCTACAGTGTAGCCCAGAACGTGACCAAACCAAACCACTGATAAGAAACTAGGCTCGTAAACTGTCCTTTTTTCACTAACTTTCATGCGCCACTGCTAAGTAGGGGATGGGGTAAAAATATCGAATACGGCGAATATAGTCTAATCAATACTTTGCCCGACCCGATTATAATTATCGATTTTTCAAACTACAAACGATCGATTTTTTTTTTAAGAATAGTTTATTCAGTGCATTTTTATGACCGCAGTTGTGATTACATGTAACGACTTACCGTAACCTCCACTTCCATTTAAGATCCGGCAGCCGAAAACGAGCGTACTCCTGCTTGCGGCGCCATGTATTCTTCTGGTATTAGAGAGAGTGGCCCTGAGGACTTTCTCAAAATGATGTTCAGATAGATAACGCCGCCGCAATTAAAGCCTGACGTTTGGAAGCACATTTGGCTTCAAAGTTAAGAAAGATAGCAAGAACAACAAAGCTGGGACAAAGAGAGTGCCGTTTGTAAGCTAACTGTCCTTCCGTCCGATGTGAAATAATTGGTGGGAACAACAACGACTTGCGTGTTCACTTGGCAAGAACACCCCACGCCGAGATATTAGCCGAGAAGCAGCCACCAAAGGGATTAAGCCAAAACCAGACTACGCTGCTGGACAACTTCATACCCTCGACAAGCATGTATGTAATAATATGAATGCACATAGGCATTTTATTTTCATATGACCTGTTCAGTGTTCAAACAGTTACACAATAGGAGAAACATTATTATTATTATTTTATTATT
>NW_023339718.1:25586111-25598671 GCF_004916995.1 Morone saxatilis
TCAGTGAATTTCATGGTAATTAATAAAATGGAGAGGCTGTTTTGAATTAAATAGTTTTGACTCAATATCGTGATATCGTGATACGTATCGTATCGTTAGGTGCCAATACTCACCCCTACACTGTAGTTTCTCTTACACACTTTACAGCCCATTAGCTGAATCTAAAACTTCACCCCAAAATGCCACTGAATGCTACACACTGGTCCTTTAAGTAAAGGCTTTGAATACCTCCTCCACCGCTGCCCGTTGGTGTGAAAGTAGTTAGTTAGTTAGTTAGTTAGTGGCTAGTAGGAAACTGGGACACAGAGCAAGGTGAACACAGCTGCTGCTGATAACAGTAATTACTTGACCTTTACACTCTGTAAAGGTGTGTGCTGGAAGTGACATCATTACATGCTGGTGATGCTGATGTGTCATGTCATTATGAAAACCAGTGGCTGAAATCCACCTAACTGCATTGTAATTCGCTACTGATCAAGGGACCAATTGGAGACACACAACTGAAGCCAATTCTTGCAGGACTTGCTGTTCTAAACACCCTGGGTCAGGCCCAAGCCACATCATAATTGCTTCAGATGCATTCAGTTCCCAGAGACATGACGCATCCAATACATTCTTAGTAAAGTAACCTTCTTTCCATTCCTATGCATTACACATAAAAGACAGATACTGTAAATGTGAGGCCGATCACATACAGGTATGTTGCTGCAATTGGATCACATCAATGGAACTAGTGCGGGTAGGGGTGGATTTAACATTTTCATGTGATTATGAATAAATGGGGAAAGAAAAACAACACAGTAAAGTTTCGAGTATAGACAAATATGAAGAGAGAAAAAGAAAAACCCGCCCGTATATTTTTTCATCTTCTGGACTTGGCCGTAGAAGAATCTTGGGTGTAGCTGTTGCAGCAACTGTAGATAAGAAAATCAGAATGAGTGTTGTTAACATCGTAAATGTTTATAACTGCCAACAACATGTCAGGTCAGTAAAAGTAAATGCATAATGAATATTCAGAGATTACACTTGTTTACAGCTTGTTTCCGATGCCACAGAGTCTGTCATTATTCAGTCTAGCAAGCTATATGTACGTTATGGTTATGTGGTATTTGTTAATATTAGGACTGTGGCCCTGCCATGGTAGACTGAGGTGGTAGTGTCGTGAAATAACCTGGAGGCTCCTCAATGTGCGGTGTGCCTTTGTCCAGCCCAGCTGAGGCCTGGGGGTCTTCAGGTATTCTGAAGGGGGAGGCCATTGCTGACATCTTGGGGGTCCTCATGGATTCTTCCCTGTTACACACACAAACACACAGGATGAGAGGCTCTAAAGGAACTACAAGGTGCCAGAGCAACTGTTTAAAGCTTGAGTATGCTAAATTAACTCATGTAGGAGATGCATACATTTTACGAAAGCAATAGGGACTAACAGGACACCTAATAACGTCAACTGACCCGCCCCTTTTTGTTCTGTGCACCAATAACAATTGAGCAAGGCTCGGTCAGAACCTCAGTTAACTTTCTTATTTCCTGTACGTAACATTTTTTTACCCTACCCTAACCAATCTCACTCCTCATGCCTAAACCTAACCAACCCCACCAACCCAACTAGTACTAGCGAGTTGAGTTGAGTCACAAGTCTACATGACCTAACTGGAATCCAAGCTTCAGTCCATCCTACCTGGGGTTGTCTCTTTCATTAGAAGAGTGGGAGGACAGGTCAGACTGGCGGGACCTCCTCTCCTCTGGGGGAGAATAGGAATGGTATGACTCCATCTCTGATATGTCTGACAGACAGACAAACAGACAGACATTGCAGTTAGACACACAGGCCTCTTTCAAGCAAAATCCCCCTGTGCAGGCCGCGTGCCACCACCACCACCACCGCCACCAGTACAAAATGGTTGCCTGAGGAAGCCCCGACACCAGCTAATTACAGCCCGGAACAGACTGAGGACGTTATTAGAGATTATGAAGTTGAACTGCCACAGCTCAAGACTCAAGATAAAAGCAGCTATTACTCAAACACACTGAATTGGGGACGCCTGTGTTACCAGTGGTAAAAGCATGTATTTCAATAATACAGGCCCCCACAGTTCTGTTCTGAAATAAAGCCCACAATGAAAAACAAGTTCTTTAGAACAGGAAAGGTTTTTTTTGTGTTATCCTCGACATACATGTCTGTATTTGTTGCAGTGTTTCACAGGATATAAATGTATATGTTTGAGATGTCAAATAAATCCAAATTCAAATCAAAGTAAGGCGATTTTGTCAAAGTGGCCATAGTCAGTACTGCAGGTCACATGATGCCACTGCCACAATTATTATAAATAAACACAAAGAACATCTGAACTGGCTTGCTTGGCCTGTAGTCATTGCAACCCCAGATCCAGATAAGTAATGGAAGCATACATTTACAGTTATTGCTGAAACGGTTGGCCATATGTACAAAATCAAAAATATAATAGGTATAATAAAGATTGTAACTTTTAAGAGATACAGACTAAAACTAGGGAATTTAGAAACTTTGAAGAAATGCTTTCTAAGGATTCAGGCTTCTTCAACTTCTGGAATGCCAGTATGAGGGCAGCTCTGGCCTCATGGGAGTATCCGTACTGCTTTATAACCCAGAAACGAGCTGGTCAAAAGTGCTTACACAAGGCCCAGCTCTCCACAGAGACCGCCTGGCCTTCACTCACTCCCACTGATTTTTTTTTTTAAGTAAAGAATGGGTGGCAGAGTCTTTGATTTGGCTGCTTTTATCTGTCAGAGTGTGGCACTGCTCAGAAAAGAGGGAGGGAGGCTTAAGATGGAAGCTTTTAACAGAGGCCTATACACCAAGAAACCAGAGACAAAAGAAACATTTGAAGACACAGGTGTGAGATGACAAGCGAGACCACATAAAAGACAGCGAATAAAAAAAGAGGCGATAAATCCGTCCCCCTGAAAACAACACACCATGACAAACCTCTAACAGCCAACAACTCTGTCACTTTTAATAACATTGCTGCATTCCTTCATGGCTTCAAGCAGATCAGTTTTGCCTTTCATTTAGTAGCAGTTAGAGGTCAGAGAGGCACGGTCGACTTTCACCAGGTACAATTTGGTACGTGTTAATTAATGTGATTAGGGTTAGAGAGACATTCTACATGCAGGGACGTACAGAGGCGATGGAGTTTGACAAGCAAGAATGAGACACTGAAATGGAAGAGCGAGGATGAGAGAGACAGACTGAAAGAAAAAGAGAAATGTGAGGATATTGTGTCAAACCTGATATCGGCAAGTGTCGGCCAAATATGTCAGAAACAACATCCAGCATTCAGATTTATGTCACAGAACCAAATTTGGATTGTGTGTTGACGTGAAGGACTCAGAAATAGAGCCATCATAAAGAACCAATCAATACTGAGTTTTTTCTGTTTGCCCTATGGAGGCGGGGCCAAACCCTGGATATATATTTGCTTTTTAACCAAGAGTTTGCTTCGCGGCTGTGTTGCGTTAATTTCCGAGAACGTGCACAACCAACGATGCAAACAGACTTCTTCCTGGTGTCCACAGAATCAATCATTATGTTTTTGGTGACCCCCTAACCTTTGCCCTAGCGCCACCATCAGGACACATTTTAGTTTTCTTTCAGCCCATACTAAAAAAATTCCAGTTTATATTATGAAAACATTTTAAATTTAACAAGCAGTTGAACAAGCTGTACAGCACTGTCTTTCAACTGGGGAGGTCAGCTGACCCCTAGTGGTTTGTGGTGGTACTGTAATTAGTTTGCGCAAATAAGTATATTTTGTTTTTCTCATTAAAATCAAATAAATACAAATGCATTGTTCCGCATTTTAAAATGATCTTTACTAGATTAAAAAAAGGAACTTTATGCCACAGTTCCCATGCGTACTGGAGGCATTCTGTGCCTCAGCAGCCAGATTTACCAGATGGCATTTTGTTCATTTCTGATTAGTGTAATTAAGAATAGAATCTTACTTGAGTAATACACTGTCATAAAGGT
This sequence comes from Morone saxatilis, assembly GCF_004916995.1. Classification (NCBI taxonomy): domain Eukaryota; kingdom Metazoa; phylum Chordata; class Actinopteri; family Moronidae; genus Morone; species Morone saxatilis. The sequence goes on from NW_023339718.1 coordinate 25,590,121, forward strand.
TAAAAGACAAAAAGATATTCTTGTTAACAAGAAATACCACAATCTAACTGTCAGTTTGTTGTGCAATGTGCTGAGTACATTCATGCTATTCGGGGAATGAGCCCTTTCAATTTTAAACTCCATGACTTTTCCTCTACCACCACCTACAGGAACATTTTCTTAATAAAGCCCCCACAGCTTCAGAATGGCTACATCACACTACCTCAGTGTTTGGTTGTTCCATTAAATAGTTCCACATTGTGGGGTGTAATGTTTGCAGCTGCCAGTCGAGTTTTACACTTCTTCAATCTTCTTTTATGTATTCATCCATGGTGAGAGAAACAGCTAACCTGTGTGGATATTAGTGTTTTCTTTAGTCTAAACTATTCCTGTCCTCTTTACGTGGATTCACTACTGAGTGACTGCTCAGAACAAAGCTTTAGTTGTTAGTCAGTGCTGTAGCGAGTGGAAGAGGTGCATCTGTGTACTTCCAGGTGAACAACCACCAGGGCCTGCAGACAAACTAAAATTGAATTGAATTAACTCTAATTACAAACCCAACACACACACACACACACACACACACACACACAGAGTCAGAGTCAGAGTCAGCTGCTGCACCACTTCAGCGTTCTCAACAGCACGTGCCTGAAAAGTGACAGCTACACTATTTTAGTTCACAACACAGTTACTTAACCCCCTAGAAGAAACTTTCATTTGATCTTGATTTTGGCGGCCCCTGTGGACAAAGGTGGTAGTGTTTCCACCGCCATGTTTAACTGATTTCAAGGGGAATCCGACCCTGGGGTAGGCATTAAGAATAACTTTAGAAATAGCCAATGTTCTCCCTGGTGATCTTGTTCGTTTATGTGGGTTATATAAAAGCATCACTGTTAAATTGAGCCCTTTCCATAAGAGTTACAAACTCCTTGTAGTACGTTTAACTAACCTGGTCTTGGATTGTGTATTTTTGATGTTGCTGTATTGCACTGTATTGGATACTGTGCCCACACTATTAGGAAAACATCAATGTAAAGCAGTCCAATACCAAGTACCAACAAAAACTGATCCACACCACCACCACCAAACATCATTCTATCCTCGTAAAGATCCTCCTGAATATTAATAAATACAAAACACACACACACACAGGTTTACACACAGCTAGTGTAAGGTGTAGTGGTGATGCAGCAGCATTAGGAGCAAAGAGACAGATAGGTGTGAATACTGCTGAGTCAACTCTGGGGATTAATCCCTGACAATCTAATCTAGAACACTGTGGGAATACTGCGGGGGTTTGGGTGGAGGTGATGAATTGACAGTGGAGATTTACTTTGAGAGTAATATATTAATGCGCAGGTCGAGATTTTGGCATGGAAAGAGAATCCCATCTCATGTAGGCATGAGAGGTTTCATTCAGCAGACTCGGGGTTTTGCTGCTACTGGGTTTGGTATGACCAGCAGCATAGTGGCTAATGCTAGCTACTGTTAGCAAACAACTACTGAGTCAGTTTATGACTTCTTTACGTTTGGGCTAATGGTAATGAATCTGTCTTTCCGTAGAGTTGTTGATTACAGGCAAGTATGCAATTCAATAAATATGGAGGAGTAAAAGGAATATTTCCTAAAATAAAAGGAATATTTACTTGGGCTTAAATTGGTCAGTTTTTACAGTCACTGAGATTTGAACAGTTCTCTGAAAAATACTACTGGAAACAGCTTATAAAAGAGGCACAACTACAAAACTTTTACACAGACTCCTGGGGCCGTAGTACAGAAACTGATCCTATCCTAACTACTGATAACCATGGTAATTATAGTTAGGTCCTAATTCAGAGGAACTGTCATTTCAGATTAACAGTTCCTATGTCAATGTTCCTACTCTAATTTAAAGGACCAGTGTGTAGGATTTATTGGCAACTAACTGAGTAGTAGGTAGGAGTAGTAGTGGTGTAGGAGAAACTACAGTTGCCACAAAACTTGTTAAAAATGCTAACGGCTTGGTTTGTCCCTTCTGGGCTGACAAAAACACAGAGATTCCTATATTCAGCTGATAAAGATAAAACATACCTCTGAATGTTATATTTTTTGGCTTTCTTAAGCCTTTATTTTGATAGGACAGATGAAGATAGACAGGAAAAGGAGGGGAGAAATGTTACACACTGGACCTCCAAGTGCTGTGTGGTTTTTGTTCAATTTTTATGTCGGTGTCTTAATGTTTCAGTATCAGTGAGGAAACACTAAGAGTTACAACGTTTTTTAGCTTCAACAAGATGAGAAAAGTAACACTGGGTGCTGGGTAACACTCATAAAAGTTGATAAGCAATATTGGATTAAGTATTTAGGATTTCCTAACCTGAGAAAAGATAGGAATACTATCCTTAAGATTTAAGATAGGAAGCTTCTGTAATATGACGCCTGGTCTTTAGAAATTTGTGGTTACTTAATGTTTGTTGTATCTCAGAACATTATTCCTATTTCCCTCATACTGTAGCTAGATCCAAAACTTCTTACTTGTAAACCTCCGAGGTAAGTGTTATATAAAATATTGAAACCTTAAAATCTAAAAATATTACAGTGACCCTGTCAGTGAAATGAGAGGTGTGAGCATGAAAAGAGAATGTTTGTGTGTAATGGAAATGCAGCAAGAGACAGCAGGGAGGTGATGATAGTTCAGATATACCACCTGGACAGACAACGGCGAGTTGCTACACTGTTAGGACAAATCATTAATATGTTATTACAATGAAAATTCAACAAACATCTTACCCACTTTATGAGCCACGCTTTCTCATGCAACATTCTGTATTCACAAAAATAAATCATCACCCTTTGCAACATCATGGTTCAATATTCAGACAATATTATAAAATCATCTGAAGACTTCCTTCACTGCCATTATTCAACTTCTATACTTAATGAATCACACAATTCAAAGTACATAGTGATTTAAATGTGTTTATTTATTCAGAAAAATGAATCATGTATTAAAAAGTTAAAGGATTTAGAGCAGTATAAAGAGAAGTGCAAAAGGTGTGAAAGCTTTACAACTTAGTCAGGTTGTGTCACAGCCGTTTTACAGCTTAGAGAAAGGCAACATTGTTACACATGCTGTGTCTTGGGTGGTCCTTCATCTAAAAGTATGACATATTATCTGGAAGAGAAAACACAGACAAAGATGGCACTTTTGAGCGATTATAGGGATCGCTTCTGCTTGTCAAGATGAGCACTTTCAAATAATTAGTTCACTTTTTAGGCAGATTTCAGCACCAGGGGCTGGAGGTTTTTCGAAAAACAACATTTCAGCCCACAGTAGGGTCTTGAGTAAATCCTGACCTGCTGGTGCCCTCTCTCTTTTTGGGGGATACACAGTAGCTGAGCAGCTGCAAGCAGAAACTCAAGACTGCTTAGTTTCAGATGGTATTTTTAGCCGCTTGAATGCCAGATATTTTTATCTTTTGTGTATTTAAACATGATTGTAACTGTACGTGTCAGGGAACAGTTGAAGTAATGCCAATGGATACTTTGCTTTATTCATTATAAATCTTTCCATATATTATTATGTGTTTTGTATGGAGGCTCAAGTGTGTCACAAGAAATAATTATTAACTTTTTCTTTGGTTAATTAAAATTAATTAAGTATGTCATTAAAACATTTCTACAGTGATTAGATTTGTATTTCCAATAATACATAATAAAGCAAAAATAATCATGATATTACTTAATAAATTACTTTTTTTTTCTTTACCTTTAATAGTTATTTATATTTTTATATGGTCAAATACTGTACAGAGTAAAGTTTGCAGAGTTAAAAGCATTTCTCCAGCTGCTCCCAGGTCTTTGAACAGCTTGCTCCTTTGAAGTGAGTAATTGTAACATAATGTATATGTTAAAATGAATTCTATAAAATTGGTATCGGAAAAGCATTGTTCAGGAACTGGTATTGAAGTCAAGCTATTGGCACCGATATCAAAACCTTTTCAACGATACCCAGCCCTATTATGGGTTCTTGACCTTTAGCAGTTGTACCACTTTTGATGACTCAGTCCAATTTAACCAATCATTATATAAATCATTACATAAATTGTTTCTATAGAAACTTAATGAATACATTCTATTTACCTATTGACCTTAAAAAATCTGTAATTATTCCAGTGGCACACTTTAACCTCCACATCTTTGTGCAGATCTGATGATCTCTATTTTCTATTCTTCTCTATTTTTTAGTCATCTATCACTTTTATGGACCAAAAACAGTGCATATGTTATATATTTGTACCATATTAGTATCTGAATTACCTCACTTGACAATTTAACAAAGCATGTCAACTCTTAAAACTGAATGACCTATCCTAACTAATCTCAGCCTTAAATCAACTTCCCTCTGATCTGGACACCAAAGTTTGGTGGAGTTACAAAAACTGCTACAAATCTGTAAAAAAAAAAAAAACAGTGTTTCCCACAGACACTCAGTCACGATGTCTGGTTAGATAAACATGCAGCAGTCTATGTATATTGTAAGCTAAGTAATATGAGGTTACATATTAGTTAATATATTGATTTGATTAAATTTAAAAGAAACATTTTGACATCCGAGGTCTCTGTAGATCTCTGATTATGTGAATAGTACAAATATAAAAATTCAGAATATATATTTTGAAATGAAATCCAAATATAAAGTATAGTATATTTCAGACCTTTGGGAGACACTGTACACAGCGGCCCTGCCTCTACCACATAATAACTACTACGAACCTCCCTGTGGTTTAACACTAACGCTGTCGGTCAGGCCATGCGTTCAGTGACTCACCATCATTATCAGAGTCAGAGTCTGCGAGGGGGGGGATGCGGACGAGGATCTGGCGACGGTCTCTCTGGACCACCAGCTGGAGCTTCCCTCTCGACTTTTCTATCAGCTTCCCAGCATCATGCAGAGAGAGGTTCTCTGTCACTGTCCCATTGATCTGCACACACACACACAGTCAGAGGCTGTGGGAACTCTCACTAAGGAAGCTTGCTCTGTAAACCTGGTGTTTCTTTCAACTTCAAATTAGAGGCTGGGGATTTGTACTATATACAGTATTGTGTTATCTGTTTATGTAACTCAGCTGTTGCCACCTGTCTTGTCCAAGAAAAACTTGATCTCAAGGAGGTTTTGTTGTAAATGAAAATAAATAAATAATAATCAAACAAACTGGATAATGGCCAGTGGCAGTAAACAAAGTGGATATATCTCCATGGTAGCCTACATCCGATCTCTCAGAATCCTCTTGCCCTAATAGGTTCCGAGTAACCGGCATGACTGGCAGTCATCCAGGAATTACAGAACCATATTTACCTCTGTAACGTCTGTTCCGACTCAGTCCTTCCTGACTGCCAGTGGCAGTAAAAGTGGATGATTCAGAGCAGTAGTGTCACAAGCAAAAGCTGATGCCAGTGTAGACCAAGAAACAACATTAAGGCAATATAAAGCTCAAGAAAGTGCAATGTGCTGTTTGGGATGCTGCTGCACAGATCTCCAATAGCAACACCCCACTCATTGCTGCCTAGGATGTGGCCACCCCCCGGGTAGAATAGCAGATGACATCTGCGGGGGCAGGTTTACCTGCTAATTCATAAGCCTGTTTGATTATCTTAACAACCCAGTGAGAGAGCCTTTGTTTAGACAGTGCATGTCCTTTGCCCTGTTGCCCCTGTCCCTCGCCTAAAGCTCTGAGATGCCTCACTGTACAGCCACAACGACGGACTGGACACAGCTAATTTGCTCCTCCACCTTGGATCTAAATGGGGGAGGCTGGTATGCGTCTAGTTTTAATGGCCTGATTAGTATGGCTAGGGGAAAAGACCTTTGGTAGAAAAGAGATATTTGCCACAGTGTCACCCCACGCTCTCTGCCTTCCATTGAAGACACGTAGGACTGATGTGTGTGTGGAGGAAAGCCGTTTCCATTGACATATTTTATATTTCTGAAGGTCACCCATGCAATAGGCTCAAGAGGTGACTGCTCAAGGCCTGTAAGACCAGTGGCAGGGGGCATACTGGAGAACACTTTAACCTGGGGGGGCGTACCCTCCTTGCACTGCACAGAAACTGTGTCACCCAGTAATGCACACCAACTGGCCTTCCATCAATGTGGCCATACTTTAAAGATATGGCTGCCACAAGAACTTTCAAGGTTGAGGCAGCCCAGCCAGCATCAAAAGAAATACTGTATTGTAGTGTGCCCTGCAAAGGGCAGAAGACTGGGTCTTACCCCCTGTCCCTGAACCATGTAGACAACACAGCCCAGTTGTTTCCATACACTGTTCTTGTGGAAGGAGTCCTAGCAGTCTGCAAAGTTTCACAAAATGAAGGTCAGTTAAGAATGGCTCTCAATGGCCATACAGAGCATTGACGGAGGCTTGGATACGGATGCATAACCCTCCCGTTCAGCTGGGACAGGAGGAAGGAAAACCACAGAGGACCGTGAGCTGTGCACTGACAAATCAGATCAGTGGTTCCCAGTCTTTTTGGATTGTGAACCCTTACATCAATATCTACTTATGACCCTTCATCACAGGTTATGGCTTTGGTGTGCAAATGATCTGTTCAACCAAAGAGGTTTGATTTTTGTTGTTCAGATTGTTTCCTTTAAAGGTTTTAAATGGCCCAAAGATGTGACAGTATCCAGTACTTCACAGGAAAAAATAAAATAAACCAAACTTCTCAAGATGGACAAGACAAAGATGGTTTTCTTTTGCATTCTAGTGATCCCTCATATGTATCTTAGGAACCCTTTGAGGGTCCCGCGATCCCAGGTTGTGAACTGTGCTAAAAGACTTATGATAAATGTGACTGTACTGTGAATTAATGTGTGCACCTTGAGGATGATGTCTCCCTCCTGCAGGTTCCCGTCCTTGGCAGCCAGGCCTGTACTGGTCATCTGTTTGATGAAGATCTGACTCCCCAGACGTAGACCATACTCTACAAAAACATACACACAACAGTTGTACTGGCTGAAGATATCATTAGATATCTATCAGCAGACATAAGTGGTCTACTAAAGTTAGCAACTTCAATATTGAACCATTTGCATCTGCAGTTGCACTCAAGTGGTTCATTACAGTGCTCAGTACACTGATACATAATGGGACAAAAAGATCCAATTATCCCTGTGCTGTAACGTTCTCTTCACTCCTGTTTCTCAAAATGTTGCCTGCTCTATACAATGTTCTATTTTATACACTGAGAGACAAGAACAATAGAAACTCCTGTACAATCTAATACAATCCAGTACAACAGTACAAGTCCTATCTTAGGAAAGCCTATGTTTAGACAGCTGTCAATTCAATTCTATTGTAATGTGTTTTAACTGTGCGCTTAGAAAAACTTGGAACCAAAAAATAATAGCGTTGGTTTTTGTTTCTGTGGGCATCAAGAGTCGAATGGGCAGCCATGGCACGCATGATGTGTTTTACCTTCATTGGGTCGGTTCTTCACCAGCAGGACGTTGACAGGTTTCTCCAGTGGCTCCAGCTCTCTGGAAGGTTCTGGGGATGGAGAGTTGTCATTAAGCTGGTCCCTGCTCCTGTACCTCCCTCCTCTTCCTCCTCCTCCTTCTCCTCGCTCGTACTTGTCCTCCATGCGGTAGCTGTCCCCGGGGCTACGTCCTCGGCTGTGGTACCTTTGACGGTCAGCGCTGGTGTCCAGGGCTCGTCCCCGGCTACCCTCCCTCCTGGATCTTTCCGGGCTGGGCGAGGACCTCTCCTGGCTCCTTCCCCGGCTTCTTCCTCTCTGGTTGTAGTCCCGCCCCCCCCTGTACTCGGGGTCTAGGTATCCTTTGCTGTCAGAGGTGTGGTCCTGGCTTTCGTTACGGTACCAGCCGTTGTCATTGTCAGCGTCGTAGTAGTGGGTGGAGGGGGCGTAATCCCGACTGTCTGCGCCTGGCGATGGGGGCTGTTTAAGTGAGTGGACCTTACGAGGTCTCTTCACCGTCTGACAGAGAAAGAATAAAACATGTAAAACTGTTTACATCAGTGGTTCAAAACATTTTTTTGGTCTTATGTACCCCCCCACATACGTCTCAGATGAGCTCAAGTACCCATTCATTGACACCGCTGACTATTTAAAAAAAAAATATTTAAAAAAACTATTAATTATATAAGAGTGGATAATGTTACTGTAATCCTGGAGCTCAATTTTCTTGCATGACTCTTTTTTCCCAGTAGCAAACCAAATAGTTTGCATTCACTAACTTTATATGGAGTAGCTGAAACTGAACCACAACCACACCCTGGCAACTGAAGCACTTTGGTTGGCTGGTAATCACCAATTTAGATCATTTAAAATTAGGAAACTTTCATATCTATACAAACGAATACATGAACATAAATACACCAGTAATCAATAATCCAAATATCAATACTCCAAAGTATCATTAACCTGAATATCAATGCACAGATTCACTCAACAATGAACATTGAAATTCATCACTGAAAGTAAAAATAGAGAGAGAGACAGAGAGAGAGAGAGAGAAAAGCAGTTTAAATATTTAAATAAGGAAATTAATATCATAAATGTTCAACGACTAGTC
>NW_023339718.1:25598771-25602774 GCF_004916995.1 Morone saxatilis
AAATGACTTCTAGTTGACACCACAGCAAACTCCATGGAAACTGAGCAAGCTCCACAGACTAATTAAAGCCACAAGATGTGGTTAAAAGTTCTGGAAAAAGCTAGTGGACCTTGAGTGGAATATTTTGTCAAAAATGTGTATCTGCTTGTTCTTGTTGACTGACCTGTTTGTTCAATTAGACCAAGAAAAAACTCTAAAAGAAAGACATTAAAAAGAAACTTAGCTTTAGAGTAAATGGCTTCTATGTCTCTCTCTCAGACAGGAGTGAGAATAAAGATGCAGCTGGATGTCGTGAAAGCAAATCAGATTCCCTCGACATGTCAGGCTTTTATATTTAACTGTGCGGAGCAGTGAGATTAGTCCGGTACACACACGGGAGAGAACTGCTGCTACTTTTAGAGCTACAGCAGCGTGAGAGGCAGCCAGGCTGAAAACCTGAGGCATTACTGTGCAGGAGACTTAAAACCACACACACACACACAATCTGTTCCTGTGGATGTACAGTGCTACAACAGAGCAGATAGTGAGTGCTGCTCCTCTGCACTCTTGTCCTTATCTCCAGTGCTGACTCGCCTTCCCCTCTCCAACATTTAAAATAAAAATGTGTTTATAATGTAACAATATAGACTTGGCATAAGCTCCAATAATGGTAAATCACATCAGGCCCTATCCTCCTCTTTTACCCCATATATGAATATACATCCCAACACATTGTTATATATAATACACCAAATGGTTTTATACAGCATACTAAGTGTATTGTACAACATCCTAAATATGCTTTAAAAGGATCAATTATGTTGACTTTACATTCTTGGAATTATCAAGGCAATTAGGGTTTTACCTGAAAATGTCTACCGACTAAAAATGTACACAACAATGCAATTGACCTTTTCTGAGGTCCCGCCCCTTTTTGCTCTGTGCTCCAATAAGAGTTAAGCAAGCCTCATCAGAACCTCAGCAAACTTTCTCCTATCCTGTATGCAAAAATAAAACTGACTAACTAACTAATGATTTATATAAATAAACAACTATTTACCTAGTGTTTTGCTAACATTAGTTAGCTTTTAGATGTAACTAGCTATTTAATAATTAGTAAGTAAGTAAATTAGCTAGCTAGTTAGCTAGTGTGTTTTTGTTCTGTAGCAAAATGCTAGCTAACTAGCTAACTAATGATTGATGGAGATTAGCTGGCTAGTTAGCTAGCGTTTTGCTTACATTCGCAAGCTGACTTAAGATGTGACTATATACTGTATATACGTTGCTTATATCTTTTATCTTCAAAGCGGGGTTTTCTTTTTAACATAGACGAGTACAGGAAAGGAGAAGGTTCTGACCGAGGCTTGCTCAACTGTCATTGGAGCACAAAGCAAAAAGAGGCGGGACTTAGGAAAGGTTAATTATCGTTATGATAACAGTTTGGCTTCTTACATGACACATGGACCTGTAATGATCCCGCTGACAGATGTGAATAGTGTGTGGAAATGGAAGCAGCTAAACAAAATTAACAAAGAACTCCTAAATGAGTCATTATCGCCCTGCATTGCACTGTGTGTGGGGGTGTGGGGGTGTACAGTAGGTCACAGCATAACAGCACTGACCCTGGTCACAAGACACACACCCACACAGAGTGTTGTTTGGTGCTGAGGGTGTGTCCTCTCCCTCCATCTCTCTGTAGTGTTTGTTGTGTTTGCAGAGCTGCAGCGATGACTCAGTGATCTGCCTCAGACCTCCACTGACTAAGGGCAGCAGTATATGGGTGGAGGAGGTTTCCAAACTGGCCAGTAGCAGAGTAATTCACACAGCAGCCAAGCTCACAATCACAACAATCTTGAGAAAAAACTAAATGACTTCCAGTTTTTGGAATGCTCTGCCCCATGTGACAGGAAACCAGTGCTATTTCCTTTTTATTTGGTGTAAAACTCCTATTGGAGGAAAGCTTCCACAGTAGCTCTCTAGAGGTTTGTTGGAGTTCTGATGGCTCCCAGAACTAAGTTGATTATCATTGGTTTGTATGAACACGGCCAACTGTGTTCACTGCAATGGCATAACTGATTATTTAACAGGGTTGGTAATATTGTGATTTAACATTTATTGCCCTATTCTGTTTGACAACATAATATATAAAATTATGTCTATATATATATACACACATATATACATATATACATACATGTAAAGGCTACCTTGCTTTTAAGCCAAAATGTGCAACGTTACCCACCACCACCTGCCACTAAGCAGAGGATATGAGAGCTTTCCTGTAAGCAGCGACAGAGGGAGAGGTACACACTGATATTTAGAAAGCTCCATCAGACAGATTCAGTGCTTAACAAGAATAAACACATTGACTGACACATTGTGCAGTGTGACTTGCAGATGGTGCTTGTCCTAACAGAGGTCCCCCTGAGAAACCATCATGTTTTACCTTTCTTTTTACAGTGTGACAGCTGTGAGCATCTCCAAACATCGCCCTTACTCTACAAAAGAACACTGTGTCTTCCTTTTCTGTGGTTCATACTCACTATTTTGGCCACTTTTCCACATTTACGGAGGGACTGCACAGCAAAGGAATGAGGCACGTTGTCCATGGGGGTGGAGTTGACCTGAATGACACGATCGTTCTCACTGGACAAAAAATAACACACAAATAATAAAAATCAATGTCAACAGTAAAAATGTTTAATAATTAACACAGTCCTGCTCTGTGTGTACTTCCACTTAAACTTGATTGCAGAAAGAAATTATTTGTCCTAGACTGATTTATGGCTGGTCGGCTTTGTCAACAGAGATCATCTTGGGGATAATGATGTATTGTACTTTCTTGACCTTGTGTACAGCTGGGGAGTACATTTATAGCCATAGAGCTGTGTGGGGAGGTTGTGGATTCTACAGCAGGGAATTCAGTCATTCTTGAAGCATTTTCCGCAGAGGAGGATTTTGCTCACTGTTTGACAGACTTACAAGAGTAATCCATCTGCCGGTCCTCCCTGCAGCACATCTGACACGATGATTGACGTCTCACCATTCTCCACGTTGGGGTTGTCACGCCCACCTGACACAGCAATGCCAAAACCCATCTTAGAGTCCTGCAGAAAGAGAACTCCATTAGTAAATACAGTACATTCAGACAGAATGTGACTCATAACAACACTGAGCCAAACTGGGCTGAGAGTTTAAACTGGTGTCAGTTACCTTCCAACAGGCACTTACTGAAGTGCTCATTGTTTTGTTTCTGAAACTCTGATGATATTTATTGGTCTTGCTGACAGAGGAAATTCCCCCCAGTTATTGTCTTTTCTATCCAGCTAGGATGATTGTTTGCTTCATGTGTATTGCAGAATATACTGCATCTGATCTGGTCATCCCTGTCTCATTAAGAAGATCTGAATAACCACTTTATTGTTTTACTTGGTAAGTTTTGAAGGAAACATGATTGCTGCTGTAATTTTGCTCACTGATGATGTGTTACCTCCTCGTACTGCACGGAAGTTGTAGGGAGGTGGCGGAGGTGCACAGGACTTTGACACCAGAGAGGAGGTGTGTCTCACATGTAGACTGTATAACATGGTCTCAAAAGAGCATAGGATAAGGCGACTATAAACACTGCTTAAGGCTAGAATAGGGAAAGATATTGAAAGACTTAACAGATTATGTGTTGGGCCTCAAGTCAGCACTGACTTTTATTCAATATTCAAGGCTATATATGAGATTCACTGCTACTAGATGTTGCACTAGACAACAACATCTCCACTATGGCCCACCATACTCCACTGACAAAACTAGTAATTTTATCAAGCAGATAATCATAAAACACACTTCATACTGGACAGTAGGGATGTCATGAGAACCAATACTTCGGTACCAAATTGATACCAACATTTTGAAAACATGACCGTACTCGTTTTCAATAATGTTGTGCAGCCCCATAGCAACAGACTGCTCTGCACTGTGTGTTCTGACCCCTTTCTATCAGAACCAGCATTAACTGTTTCAGCAGTTTGAG
>NW_023339718.1:25602874-25607295 GCF_004916995.1 Morone saxatilis
GATAACCAGATAATCAGTGTTCACTTCACCTGTCAGTGCCCACAATCTTATGGCTGATCGGTGTATATGCCACTCGTCAGTCATTAAATACCACAGGAAGAAGAACATGTGTAAGACCGCAAGTAAATCACCTGTACATCACCTGTAAAGCTTTTGTGCACAATGCTCCATCGTCAGCTCTCTGCTTGGTCTGTGTCTCTGTTGCTGTGTGTGTGTGTGTGTGTGTGTGTGTGTGTGTGTGACCAGGAGCTAAGCCCTGCTAGCAGTGAAACACCTGGTCACTGCAAGTGCAACAAAAGCCCCGCAAACAAAAAGCAAATAAAAGCAATTAATGTAATCCGTGCAAAAGATGTGCAGACGAAGAAAACAAACATTCAGCAGAATCCAGTTCATTCAGGTAACTCAGGTAAAGGCTGCAATGAACAAACTCTGCAGGACATTTTAAAAGGGAGAGAGAAATTCCCTCCAGACAGCGACAAGACCAGATTGACAAGATCAAAAAAGATTACAGAGAGAGTTTTTTTTGTTTGTTTTTTTAATATATTATGTATGAAAAAACATTAAGGAACAGCAAGGTAGCAGGACATTTTTTTCTAAATGCAATGAAGAGCTATTCACCTGTATTATTAAGTAAAGTACAAGTATTGGATCAGGAGTATCAGCAGATATTCAATATTACATGGGGATTGGGGGCAAAAATCAAAACAAAACTGGGACATACCGTGGTATGGAGTGGGTATTGAGCATCGGGGAATTTCACTGGTATTGGTATCGACTACTAAAATGTCTGGTATCATGACATCCCTACTGGACACAAAACAAAACCACTCTTTCTACAGTCTTTCCAGTAATCACCAATGCTGGTTTGGTTGTAATAAACTGAGTTAGATGTGACAATATTTGCAAAACAGTCAAATTACGTCCACTAAAAGTGCTTGTCTTTGCCACTGACAGGCTCAGACTGTTATATGTGTCTGACAACATTATGGGAAGGATCCGTACAGAGATAGAGCGTTTGTTTAACCAGAAACAGCCCTAATATCACTGTTACTCTCCACCAGACTCCATAGACAAAAACAGTAATTTAACCTTGCACATCACTGTAACATTGTAACTTCATTCAGAGTGGACAGAGACATAAAAACTCACAAAAAACATCTTGTTAGTCTTTACACTGTTCCAACAATCACAATCTCTGCTTTGATCAAAATAAATCCTTAATTAACTGACATGGATGAGAAAGACAGCAGCGTCAGTCACTCTGTTTAAAGAACAGTTGCACACGCAGAGACTCACATGCACTAAAATGCACGCGCCACTGGACCGGAGAAGTAAACAATGGTCAAAAACAAGGGGTGGGACTGTGACGTCATTCTCTGCTCAGGACACCTTCACTCCACTATATATTTACATAGCAAATAGTTGTTTGTTTTGATGCTATAGATATCATGTATATGTGTGTGTGTGTGTGTGTGTGTGTGTGCGTATGCGTGTGCGTGTGTGTTGTTTGTGCTGTTTTACATTAGTTTTACATGAAGATCATTTCTGAAAGACAGGGTTGCTGATGTGAATATAAGTAGTGGAGCAGCCCAAGGGTGAGTTAGCTAGGGTCAGGGCCGGTCTATTTTTAGAATAATGATCATCTGCACTGTAGATATATGATCTGGAAGAGATAATGGCAATTTATTCCATTGTTACACACATATTTAATGGGCTGTAATTGACAAAATGTGTTTCAGTGTTTCATTTAGATGGGATTAAATAGGGTTGACCAGGCTGATTAATAGATAGATGCATAGCTCTTGTTTTAACAACTCACCCGCTGCAGAGTGACTGTGTACTGCTCCCAGACCATCTCTTCCATCCCTGAGCTCTGTAGGAACACAGACACAACACGGTAAGCAAACACTGGAATGAATGGCAGAATGAATTCAGGAGGCCTTTGTGAACAAAGTAAATAATGAGTCCCTAAAAAAATAAAGAGATGTTGTAAAGAATCATCCAATAATCTATAACCGTTTTACAGTGCTTTTACAGACTCATAGTTGACTTATATCCATATCCAGAGATTCTACTTTATACACTGGTATCGACCCTTTAATAACTCTGGACATATTAGACACATCACCCACCCTGATACACAGTGTTTGACTTCTCTCAGTGAACCTGCCTCGTACATTGTCTCTGGGGAAATTTCATTATCATGTGTAATTGTTGTTTGTGTGTACTGATGAAAAAGGGCTATGCTTTATGCTACACATTACACAAATCTGTGTGCAGTAGAAACGTATAAAACAATGGGGACTGAGGACATACTAAGTGGAAAGGAGACTAACCCAGATTAACACACACACACACACACAACCAACAGGGGAAAGGGCTGTGTGTGGGTGTGGGAACTGACCTCTGTGAAAGAACAGTCGGTATCAAGTCAATAACAGCCTGCATGTTGTCCTGTCTGTCTCTCTGCCTGACTGGTGTATAATTTTAATTGGACAACTATTCCAGCAGATATCTGTTCTCATCCCTTTCCACCTCATTGCTCTCCCTCCATCTCTCTCCCTCTCTCTCTCTCTCTCTCACACACACACACTACGTGATGTGTGTGCTGAGCCCTGATGACACTGATCGAAGCAGGCAGCTCTGCTCAACTTCAGCTGCTTCTAACAAGAGCCGTGAATGAGAGACAATGGAATAGGACAGAAGGGCCAGTGGGGGACCATGTCGTTGTCCCTGCATTGTGTAATACATTGTATGCTACTCGAATTGTTGTTAAGCCTGTAAATGTGTGGTTTGGAGTCAGAGTGCAGGCGCTACTTGACACTGTTTTCCAAAAGCCTCACACCTACATGTGGTGTGCATAAAATGATATACGTTATATACGTTTGTATGCTGGCAGGAAACCAGTGTTGGAATATAATAAGCAGGTCATGAAAACAGAATATACAGTAAGTATAGCAGTTTCTGTGTGTACACTGTCAGCACTGAGTTTATTAGAGGTAAAACATTTCAGCCATGGGCCTTATTCAAGTTGCCTGAAGAGAAACATGTCTCTAATTAACTAGTGCTGACTCTGAGCTGGAATTCAGCTTTTTCTTACACTGAAATGCTTTCAACTCAATTCTTTTTTTTTTTCATGGCAGCTATATCTGTTGCAGTCCCAGACAAGTTAAAGCCAGCTTTATGGTTTGCCTCAAAGGACCAGTGTGTACAGATGCACCGATATATCACTAGCAACTGATATTTGCCTTGTTGACTGACATGGGCTTTTCAGTAAATAAGATGGTATTCACCAGTGTCAGTGGCTGATGTTTGTTGTGCTGCATTCATTATGCACTGCCCAAATTCTGTGTTGGTTATTTCCAAATCAGATGCTGGAGAAATAATCATCTCCGTATTCCAGCATAGACACAAATTGCATGCAATACCGATGTTGTGCTTGCAGCAGCACGGACAGTGAGCAGTAGTTCAGCTCTGTGTCTCACATCTTGGATGAGAAGAAAAACAGAGTGAGCTGCAAGTAGTAGACAGGAGGATTTAGTAGAAGACGACCCACACAGATGTAAACATTAACTGAGCTTTGCTACAGTACAGTTAAAGAACAATTATCGGATGAATGGACTGAACTGTCTGGAGCCACCAGAAGGTCAGGTGTGATTTCAGATCGATATATTCTTTATTGTCCTTTCCAGGAATTTGCCACAGTCTGTACATAGCCTTGCATAAATACATACACAACATAATCACAAGGGATACATCCAAACAGCACATTTATACATGCATCCCAATGACATAATATAATTCCATTATAATGGCTACCGAGGTGTTTTGTTGAATAATGCTATGGCAGAACAGAACTGCTGCCATAGTGAGCCCGTTTCCATTCCAGGCATTCCCGGATGGGAGCAGTGTGAAAAATGGGTTGAGGCGGTGCCTGGTGTCGTGTGCAATGATGTGCGCTCTGCGTGTGATGGCTTAGGCGCAAGGTCGGGTGAGGTAAGTTCATAAACCGAAAAAACCAACAGGATATGCTTGGATGCGCTGTGTTTGTCTGCCCTTTTCTGCAGTCGTCATTATTTTCAGGTAAGACAAACCTAACGAACCCATCTAAATGTCAGTAATTGTAATTGTGTTATTTAATTTGAAAATGTAATTAGTTAATTAAAGTTTAATTAATTATTAAAGTATCTCTGATTCTGATTACAAGTTTCCACCAAAAGTAGTGAAATTACAGTAATGTGCTCCTATAATGCATTATTCCCAGTACTGGCTGCAACAAGGCAAAGATCTTACCTTTATATTTATATATTACTTATTGTCTTATCTCATCATAGATTTATTTGTTTCCCAGTGCAAAAGGGCAAATCAATAACAACAAAAAACATTGGTATCAGCACTTGGACAAATTGTTATTTTAAACA
>NW_023339718.1:25607395-25610356 GCF_004916995.1 Morone saxatilis
AACAGACCCTCCTAAATGTTACACACTGGACCTTTAACAAAATGTTACCACTGTACACATACCACACACACACACATACACAAGCGCGCACACACACACACTCTGATCATAACTTTACTGTATGTAACCTTATGCATATGCACATATTTAGTAATTTTAAGAGAATTGTAAATATGAATGTACATGTCAATTAGATCATTAGGGCTCAAATTATATTTTTGTGAATCTTTTAAGCCCTCTTTGTGTGTGTGTGTGTGTGTATGTGTGTATGTGTGTGTGTGTTTAGTAAGTTGGGTTTCTTCTGCTGCACTTACTGTAGGACTTCTTCTACAGTCCCATGAGCCCTGACCCAAAAACTCTTTCCTTCAGAGTGATGCTGTGATTTAAGGCAGGATAGGCAGAAAACACACACACACACACACACAATAACATCTAGTGTCAATAAGAGAGCCAAGGACAAAGTCACCTACTTGGATTAATGGCAACTGACAAACACACATCAAGTTATTATTATTTATGCACAACTTGTGAATGGGTAAAAGCTCTACTGAGGCACTGAGAAGTACAGCTACTTGGTTAATAATAGATTAACTAACCATTTTTTTCAATTCAGTGCTCTATTTGAGTTCACAGAGTGAGACACATAGTCAGTGTCAGTGGACGAACTGCAGCCAGTGTCACCTGATGTCAGGTGAGGGACAGGGGCTCACCAGTAATATCCTTTTGCAGCATCTGCATCTGGTCACATGTGGATGTTCAGGCACATGTAGGCAGCTTCCCGGGGGTTCACACATCACCTGTCTCAGTTTGTCTCATTACTGAAGAGGTGCTCCAGCTGACATTCAAACCCCAGCCCCAGGCTGTCCTTGTACCCCTACTCTATCCAGCTGCTGCTTCCTCCAGCTAACACACTCATCATCACCAGTGTGGTCAGCCTAAATGTGGATTTTTTGGACAAGTAATGGAATTTTAATACCATGCATTACCATTTTCATTTCCTGTTTTACTTTTGGAGTGGACTGTCTGAGACTCATTGTCATTGAAACAGAATGCTGAACTACACTTTTTCAATTTGCTCCCTCAATTAAAAACACTGTGTATACACCCAATATAACATCAAGCTGCAACTCATAGTTTAAAAATATAAAAGAGATGCAAGTTACTGAATGCATGTCTTTTTATAGTTTTCCTGATCATTTTTAACTGTTCTTTTATTCTGACCAGGCCTGCCTGTATCTACCATTTTCAATACTTATATATACACCTTTGCTGAATACAAAAGATGTCCAGCACCTTCTTCTTCTTTTGCAGTTTGTATATTGCACATGCCATTTTTTCAATTTGGTGGGTGAAGCAAACTAATTTCAAATTGATTATTTCCACGGGCACAGATACAGTACCTCAGTCCCAACCTAGCTACAACCACTATATATATATATATATATTTATATATATAGTATCATAATATTCATAATAATCTAAATATTTTGTAATAATCAATTCTCAAAAACTATTTTGTGTTTAACCACCCCCCCAACTGCTAGATAGTAGTGTTGTTAATGTAAACTGAGGGTTATGATGTTGGATGTTACTGTGATAAATACAAATGCAATTCAGTATTGCAATACATTGAAGTGTAACCCTATCGTATCACCAGGTTTGTGTGCACAGCCCTACAAGAAGCTACAATCCAATTTCCAGCTATGTGTTGGCACTGACATTAATTCCTAGGTGATTTTCTTACAATCAATATGCATTAACATGTATAGATTAACACTTTAGTCTTTAAAATGTCCTTTGCAGGGTCTTGGACTCATGACCTCAGTATTTCTAAAGTCCTGGCTACGGCCCTGATTTTGTCAACTCACTCTGGCCATCCTATCTAGAAATCTGCCTGGCAATTGAACGTGGCTGTCACAGCTCTCTAATTTAAATGACTAAACACACTGCTTGTCCTTGCCCTCTGAAATGACACAGACATGTATGCCACTGACATTTACAAACGCATGTCTCTCTTTCTCTTCCACAATCACAACCACACACTAACACACAGCTCTCACTCTCTGCTGACTAACCTCACAGTTAAATGCCACCAGCTGATGTAAGCGTCACTGAACATCACTCTGTGTCAGAGTCCCCTGTGCTTCACCGCCTCTCTGTCATATCAAACACACACACACACACACAGATACACGCAGGCACAGATACAGTATATCACAGTGACATCCATTCAAAGTGTACAGAAAGCACTGGCAGCCAGTCGCAAGTTGGCCAAGTCAGCAACACTCATCAATAGTGAATCAACTGTTCACAGCTCACTCACAGATTTCTCAGTTGGGAAAAAAAGTCTCCTCTGCTTAAGCAGTCTTCAGGGACATGGAAATGTCAAAACCATGACAGCTCGTGTGTTATTATTTTGTAAGCTAATTAGATTAATTTTAGGGGCAAATTTACAGAACTTTATACTATCGTGATCGATGAACAATTGCTGTGCAATGAGCACTGTGCTACAGTGAAAAAGAGTGAGAACAGAAAGTGGACTTGATAAACAGACATTATTTCAATACAAGCAATACACAATCCAAAAACTCCATCCACTCCAGCTGACTCCATCAAGTTGTAAATATAAAATTATTTACAAAACAATTAGTTTGTAAGCATCTATGTATAGTCCTACACCAGGGCTAGTCGAGACCAAACCTCAAAAGGTTTGAGTCCAAGTCAAGGGCAACTTTTAACAAGACAGTCAAGACCGAGAGCAGAAAAAAGAATGCGTACGATTACAAGTGACAATGTTTTAGATGGATTTTAAATGAAGCCTGAACAACTGGCTTCATCGATGGTTTTGTTTTGAAAATAGTTCAGAAAAACATGCTGCTGGACTCAGTCGAGACCAGCTAGAATATTTAGGGAGGCCAATGGCCAAGTCCGAGTGCAAATACCAACAAGTTCAAGACAAGT
>NW_023339718.1:25610389-25614185 GCF_004916995.1 Morone saxatilis
ATGTATAATACCAAAAAATTATGTACAATATAGACACTACTAAACTTTATTTCGTTTAGTGTCAGAACCACTAAGCAATATCATTAGAAATTCAGCAAAATACTGTTAAATAAGAGGAATCGGTCACATGGCCGATCCTTCTCAAAGAGAGGATTAAAAAAAAAAAAAAGGTCTTATATGTCCAGTTGGCATTGAGATTTGGATCAATTCCATGCCAGAAAAAGCCTTAAAAGACAACATCAGCATCTGAAAGTATGCATATTCCCACCATAAAACCACCTTTAAATTCACCATGTTTATTAAGACTTCTTTAAGTCTTTTACATTTTATAAAAAAAATAAATGCATATAACTTAACAGACTCTTTAAAAGACACCTTGAGGATGTAACACAGCACATCAGCACACTCTGCTCTACTATCTATCCATTCATCCACACATGCATGTCCCACCAATCTGAGCAGGCAGGAGTTCCCAGCAGGTGCGTAGAGGACCACCAGGCTGCCCTTCAGCTGTTCAGTGTCGAGCCCCCTCAGCTGGATCCTGGCCCCCCCACCGCCGCCGCTGCCTTCCCCTTCCCTGCAGCCAACTGAGGCCCCAATCTTGCCCGTCTCGGCCTGCCAGCAGCGATGCCAGCTGGGGTAGCCGGCGCAGCAGCCGCTCGGCAGCCGCTCCAGACTCATGGCTGAGCAGAGGAGCTCCCTCAGTGCCCCTGTGAGCGGAGCAGCCGCGGTCCCCCTGCCCTGTCAAACCCACAGCCTCGACTAGCAAAATCCTGCTTCGGCATGGTCTGTCTCAGTTTGGGTAGTTCAGACGGCATCGCAACCAAAGTAGGCTTCCCACAGGAGCAAGTGCTTAACCTCTCTGCCTCGGTGTCCTACCTCCAATCTGGATAAGCCCATGCAGCGGCGGATTAGCCTAGCCCCGGGAGGGAGGAGAGACTAAAAATAACAGCAGACTCACAGCGCCTCCTCCTCCTGCTGCTCCCGTCCCACGGAGAGTCCTGAGCGCTCGCACCGCGCTCCTCCACTTCCTGCGCAGGCCGGATGACATGGCCAGGTAGGAGCGGGATCCACAGGTTCAAAGGGAGAGACAGGCTCGAGAACTGCCCAACAGAACTCTCTGCCTGTCCTCCCTCCTCCCTCTGTCTGTCACTCTGCACACTATTCTGCTGCTTTCCCCCTGCCTCTCTCACTCCCTGACTCGCTCACTTACTCAAACACACATTTGTTATATAATACTTGTGAGGACTTTCTCCTAACTAGATTCATACACAATCACAGGCAATATTTAGCTCCTATTATTTCTTAATCCTTGCTATAATGAGGCCTTATTCAAGCCTGTTTTTGTATTTTGCCTCTTAAATTTGTTTTTAAAAACTAACACAAAAAAAATAAGAAAACCCGAATGTTAATTCATTCATTCAAACGTGCACACAAATGGTTTGTTACATACGTGAAAGTCTTTGGGAATCAGGATAATTCTTAAATTGGATGTGCATTCCGGCATTTTAGCATAGGGAAATGCCAAAATAATCCTATAAGGCCAGTAAACCTCAACAAACCACTGACCTGTGGTAAGCAGTAGTAATGAAATATAATATGAAAAGGCTGCTAGGATGAGTAGTTGGACTGATGGATAATAAGCAGTAGGGTGCTGGGCTCAGAGAAACACTGAGCCTGGCAGGTGGGCACCCATGTGTCATACAACATTAACTAATATCAAGCAAACCACTGTGCTATTTGGGTATCACAACAGCTCCGAAATGTCAAAGGTTGAAGCTCCTGTCAAAAAAATAAAAGATGTCACTTTTAAATGTACAGACAGTACACAAAAGTTGAATAAAGCAATAAAAATAATGTACCACAACCACCCTAACTCAGCTAAAGCCTATTTTTCTCTAGGTGTTTGTCGCCTGAAGGTATCGTGAAATCTCTGTTCCAAGCATTAGGGTGTAAGGGTGGTGGTAGTGGGTCACTTAATTGTTTGCCAGCCACCATAAAACATAGAAAGATGTTTTTTCATTTTATTACTCGTTCCGTGGTGCACTATCCACACTGAGCCGAAGAACCAATGAAAGGAAAATACAGCCGTGGGGGGGTGTTGATAATACTCTTTTCTGCTTGCCTGTATATAGCTTTCCACTCACATCCAAATACACATAGTATTGATATCAACCAAAAACATTACGTATGAGTCCCCCTCCTGCACACTGTACCCAGGCGCCACCCTTTGCCAAACCATTTCAGGTGAGAGAGGCCAACTCCAGAGAATGTCCAGGGAGAAGAATATGAGCTCTGAAGGCCCGATGAGTCAACAAGTGCCGATGGTTCACGGTTCACATTTGATCAGTCTCTTAAAAACAAAAAACAAATAATTCAAATACTGGTTTGGACAGCAGTTGCCATGGCGACAGTTGAAGCTTCAAAGCATTTGAAGTCAGCTATTGTCAAAGAATGGTTGAATTGTTCCCAGAGAATATTGAACAGTATTTTTGCTTGAAATGCCCATCCCTAGTTTAAATATTCACTGGCAGTTGGATAATGCTTTACCCAGAGTAAGACGATAACTCAGCTAGACACAGATCAGCTGTGATCAATAGTAGCAACAGTGCTGGTGGCTAGCATGAGGGAAATCACTGAAAAAAATCATGGTTGTACGTAAGCAACCAGCTCTGTGGACTCATTCTGGGGCTTTAAAGCTCAAACCTATTTCCTCAAGCTGAGAGATATAAGCACACACACAGGACACACACAAGTCCATTTCCTCCAGTTTTCTGGTTGGTGCTCTTTACAGAAATGTAACCCTCACACGACAATACCCTACATTTATTAACAATAGAGACATCAATAACAGCAATACACAGCTTGAACAACATCAATACATGTACACTCCTGTTTTTGATGCTGTTAGAATGATTCTCTCTCCTGGTACGGACCGTTCAGTGGAGAACACTTGGTCGCGTTACTGTCACCGTCCTGCACTCGCACAGATGGCCCAATGCTGCTGGAGCTCTTTTGTCCTAATCTAGTTTAAAAGACATGAAATGCATTCATCACTGAATATTCATGTCATTGTGCAACCTAAACAAAACTATGACAGTGAAAATAATATATATTGTTATTAAAAATGTGTAGTTTTGCCTGTTACCAAGAGGGCCTGTAGATAGTCATGTTGATGTCGATGGTGAGTATCAGTATAATGGTTCCCATTATCATGCCATAACCTTACTTATACTTACTTTGTGCTAACAGTGCTCCAGCAGATTTCCTGCCGGTCTGAGCAAGCAGCAAAGTGCAGTGTAGAGGCTGGAGGAGGATGTAACTGCCTCTGATGGGCTCGACTGTTTATAGCAATTACACTAATGTCTCCAAATTGAGGTGGTTAGGATTTGTTGATGTTAACATGGTTCACACAACAAAAAGATAATGCCATACAAATAACTGAGAGGTACATTTTTCTGAAGCTAGAAAAGATAACTGAGTGACTCTGTGGCTTCAGGCTTACACTGATCCTCTGTCAGCGTTTAAAACAGATGACACATCATGATCTGCTCTCAGGTAGGTCCCTCAATAATTTATACATCAAAAGTGCACACTAAGACATACAGTAATTTGGCATCTGATATATGCAGTCATCCTCTCCTCTGATGTGGACACAGTGGTCTGCTCTTGTATGTATGTGTGTATGTGTGTATGTATGTGTGTATGTGTGTATGTGTGTATGTATGTATGTATGTATGTATGTATGTATGTATGTATGTATGTATGTATGTATGTATGTATGTATGCACACACA
>NW_023339718.1:25614285-25620655 GCF_004916995.1 Morone saxatilis
GTATGTGTGTATGTATGTATGTATCCTTAAAGGTCGTAACAAGAGGATCTATTGGCAGAAATGGAATGTAATATTCATAGGTATGTTTTTATTAGTGTATGAACTGTGTTGATGTTGGTAGATGTGAGAGGGAAAGGAGGAATTCATAAAAGTTAAACAGCTGTCCCTAATATTTTCAATGTATGATCCCAACCCTGGCGGCTAGATGTGCGCTGGCCCCTGTGGACCCACCATCCTTATATTTCCAGTAATAAAAAATAAATAACACACTTAAAAGATAAGAGTGAAACATATCGTAATCTTAGTTTTTTTTTTAAAGCCACTGTGCTCTGAGTGACAAAGGTTTTCTTGTTGGGAGACAAATGTTGTCTGGTACAAGAGCTAAAGCTGAAATGTATGTAAGAGTTTTGTTTGCATTAATGCATTCTGGATGTTAGATTAACTGCTGTGCTGAGCTGCATGTCGGTAAAGAGAACTGTGCGAAATGTGTGTGAAGTGGTAAAGAAGTGCAGCCTCTCTCTCAGGATGACACGTGGGGCGCTGCCTTCATCAACACGCTCTTTCGGTTCACTGTCTCTCCCTTTCCTCTCTTGACTCATGGGTTGTTTGTGTGTGTGTGTGTGTGTGTGTCTGCGGGTGGCCCTCAGAGCTTCAGACAGGCCTGCTCAGTGCTGTCACAGCACATCGTCATCACAACACCCTCACGCCAAACACAATGCTCTCTCTGAGTGTGTGCTCTCCATGGCTCTCGGTTGCTGGAGTACCAGTTATTGCCACAGCACCGAGCACTGACTACAAGTGGAAGAGATGACAGTGTGATCCAGACTCTTGATCCACACTGACAATCCACAGGAAATTAGTTAATGGGGGTGGTACTCATTTTTTACTTTGCTAAAATTTCCGAAAATCACCTTAACTTGCTCAAACCTGCAGTAGCTGATTTTTTTGGCCACACAACATTGACACATCATCTGTTCAGTTCATATGTTGAACTTGTTGCAATCAGGTGATTAAACACTAATGAAAACATAGTTATTCATATTATATTCCATTTCTGACAATAGATCCTCCTAAATGTTACACACTTTAAGGAAAAAGGCTGGGAACTGATTTTGGGATTATACATGTTCTGGGGCTCTCAACCCACCACAGATATCTGCGTATGAATGGATAGAATAGTGTGTCCTGAGCTTTAGAGCTGTTAAACCTGTACTGATAGTGAACATTTACATAAATAAATGTTAGATAAATGTTGCCATGGAGTTGTGAGACTGTGCTGATTCTAGCTGATGTGTATGATGTCTCTATGTTGGGGATTGACTGAGTCATGACTAAGATGGAGAAAGATTGAAATGCTCTTACTGCAGCTTTTACATCATCTACTGTATATATCAATCAAAGTTTTACTTTTCATTGTCAAAGCCCTACGTAAACTATTGGTAATTAGTATTTAATTGGTAATCATCCATCTGTCTGATGATACTGCATCATAGGGTAGTACAACAGCAGGGTTACAGATACCAACTCTTATCTACTGGTATTCAGTGTAATTAACCAGAAAATAAGGTGTTCATCCACTGTCCGGGCTGCTGAAATAGCTTTAATGTAATTAGCTGCTAATGAAGTGTCAGCGAGGACCTGGAGTCCTACATTGGTGTTAACTAAACATTCACACATGGATTCCACACAATGACACATGATGTATAAATAACTTAGCACAGTGGAATAAGATAGGGCAGGAATGATACGCCTCAGCTTCCAATCCCTGCTACCGGGCTCTGCAGGAAAACATAAAAAAAACATTTCATGCAGCTACGACTGTCACAAAAAGTTCAGAAAACGATCACTTTACTGTCTACTAGGATTTTTGTCGCCTGTATAGTGGCAGTTTCCTAACAGTGATTCTATGATTAAGGTGAGGGAGAGTTTTTACAGAAATTCTTGTGAAAAACAAAATATTTAGTGGTTGCTCCGCTGACAGCAGCATGTTTCTCAAGCCACAACCTTATCAGCGATGTCACAGCATGTTTTTTATTAGCTCTCAAAGGCAAAATACTGCTTTGATATCAATTACTACTGTAAATTTCCAGATGATGGTATCAAATAATCTATAATGAATAATAGGAAATAGCTACACTAATAAAACACTGAGGAAGGATTGGGTAGTAACACAGAAATTCTGTTTCAGTCATCAATTTGCCAATTTCCTATCACCTTTACTATGCTGTTTTTTGTTGCTGTTGCGCTATAAAACTCAACACTTCCTGTATTTGTTTCACATTAAAGCTGAAGTAGGTAACTTTTATTTTAAAAAAAACTTTCTGTGATATTTACTGAAACTTTCACTATATCCTGGCAGTAATACGTGAGACAGATAATCTGTGAAACAATCAGGTTCCTCTGGCTCCTCCTAGTGCTCCTAATGGCATTTGGAAGAATCCATTCCTGAACAGATCCGGGCCTGAACAGAAACAACCACCAACCAATGTACTACTGTCAGGATATACGGTTACAAAAAGTAAGTACAGAAAGTTATTTTTATAAATGTTAGCTACTTCAGCTTTAAAAGCCTCCCACAAAAGTTAGGGATTATGCCTCATCGAGCCCCTAGAAGGGTTTTACGTGAAAATGTTGGCATAATGTATCACGTTTCATTATCAGTAGCAACATGTTTTGGTCATGCCCTTCTCTGTCTGATTATTGGTCAGCAATTTTTATGTCCCTCTAACAGGCACGAGCCCTAAATTTACAGCGCATATTCAGCTGTGGCACAGCGCTAACATTTTATCAATAAGCATCAAGAGATTACAACATTCACCACTCTACTTGCCCGTAGCAAGATTCTGTTGAATTGGAAATCCCTAAAACCACCGTACACCTCCCTGTGGATGAGTGATCTTATGCTCCCCAAGTATTTTTTTCTTCTGCTGAGATGCACTGCAACTGGTTGGGAGGGCGGGCTAGGATGGGAAGTGTATCCATGTCGTTTAAAAAATTTAAATTTAAAAAATAAGTTAATATTAGCTCAGAAGTGTTTGAAGCAAAGCAGGGAGTGTAACAGGACTCTGATTACTGATGTGGGAACAGACATTATACTGATGAGGGGAGGAGGTAAGTTGAGACAGCAGCAGATCAGGAAACAGGGAGGCTTTTTACCAAAATATCAAAAACATTCCAAAAGTTCCAAGACATACTGTATTTGTTTGGTCACAGCAAAATGAAACCTATATCAAAAAACGTATAGCAATCATTGACAGTGTCATTATTAAATAGCCATTCAGCAAGTGATAATCCCAAACTTTAGCTTTGTCCGTGGTGACCAGCTGCTGCTTTTCTCCGTTTTCTATCATTGTAAACAGAATCTGTTTGGGTTGAGGTTTTTTCTGTTTAGGGTTCTGAGGATGGTGGCTGGACCTTCGGCATGAGTTGGTACATTTATAGAGTAAAAGGTTTAAGGACCTTTAAATTAAATGGTTCAACTGTTCAATGAAATCAATGGCTTTGTTCTATTCTTCCATCGCTCCTGACTGCTTATTTCTCTACCTGGGGACTCTGGATTATGCTGCTTAATCCTCCATTGTTGGCTGTTAAACTGGAGCCACTTTTCCATCGGACATTTTGACTTTGTCTTTCCCTGGTTCTACAGATCTACTTCGTCCTCGTCCTTAAAGCTGAGCGTAACTTGTGTCATTGTTTTAGCCCATGTCTTACTGAAATACTTTCCTCCCCTTGTTGTTGTAAATATTTCAGGCATCATCTTTCCATTATAAATAAAAAACAAGGTTCCTCCAGAGAGCCGCAGAGAGGAGGCTAATGGGATGAGAAAGACTACGGCTGGTGGAACAAGAGAGGGCTGCATCCTCACTTGTCCGCACACAGCGGTGGGCATGTAATGGATGTTGGGAAAGAAGAAGAAGATATTACTGCTCAGAATGACCTGCTGACCTCCACATCTGAAAGCAGCAGAGACAAAGTAAAGCAGAAATACAGTAGTGAAACTCAGAGAAGATCGTTGTGTGCAGAGTTTAGTTGCAGTGTTTCACAGCTGAGCTTTGTACTTAGATCTGTATTTGAAAATCTAGTAAAGATTGTAAGAGATGTCAGGCTGAATTACAGTGAAAGGAAGCTTGAAGCTGTGGAACAAAATGGGGCAGAATAATAGGCTCTCAATATTGTAGGTGACAAACGAAAAAGGTCTGGAAACACATCACAGCGGTGTACCAGGGACAACATATGTCGGTTAAAATGTTAAAAATTAATGGAACTACTGTATTAAATACAAATTATTACCATTGCTAGTTCCCCCTGTACATCAACAGTAAAACATGGTGCTGAAATGATTAGTTGATTAATCAATTAAGTCAATCATTAAATAAGGTTGATGATGAACATTCTGCATTAAGCCGTCCAGCTTAGAATGATAAAGGATGAAACAAGCCGTAAGACCTACAGCTGAGAAGTTGAGTGTGAGATCAGACTAGATAAGATCCTCATGGTACCATTAGTAGCACATTTTCCTCTGTTGCCACCCTCAGCACAGTGATCATTTTGGGATTAGAATGGCAGAAAAAATCAATCTATTGTTTAGGGCTGCCACAACTCATGGATAAAATCAGTAAAAACCGATAATAAAGATACAATGATACAGTGCTGGGT
Organism: Morone saxatilis; assembly: GCF_004916995.1. Taxonomy (NCBI): domain Eukaryota; kingdom Metazoa; phylum Chordata; class Actinopteri; family Moronidae; genus Morone; species Morone saxatilis. Next base: position 25,618,942 of record NW_023339718.1, read on the forward strand.
GACTAGCTCACTGTGACCAGCGAGAACACACACAAAGCTGATGTGTCGTAGCACAGGAGCATGACGCTAATGAATGAGCACCTGAAGAGTTATTCATTATCTCATGATAAACTACATGGTCAAAGCTATAATATGTAACATTTCCGCATTGAAATAACCTAAAAACGCTACACCTATCCCAAATGTTCGAAGAGAAATTCCTACCGGGTAAACGTGGGATTCATCAGAGAGTGAGGAAGGAAGTCAATGAATGTGACAAAAAGTAACGTGAATAAAACTTTAATATTCCCTCTTCCGTGAATATGATTCTGTCCAACAGATAGATTTTAATCAGGAACGGTGGTTGTTTAACAATGAGGAAAACAACTCCCATGATCCCATGCACTTCACAACGTATTCTTTTGTTATTGTTTTGAAGTGAGCCGCCTCATAAAGCGTCAGAAAGGCGCCATACCATACATTTAAGTAGCAGACTCGTGCAGTAACGGTTGCAAACACATTACTCTATCATTACACTACATCACTATGACTATCTTTACACAAGTGCGGTGCTTGACACGTATTGGTGGTGTGGTTCCGTGTCCTGCATTGACAAGGAACAACTGGCAAAGCCCTACTTCTGCATCCTTGGCACGCCAACACTGTCTGAACGTCTCTCCTCTGCAACCGGCAACGAGAGCCAGCCTGAGCCCTGAACATGCGAACATTGCTGCACTGTAATGCAAAGAACATGTCGAAGGATCAAAGAACTTAAGATCAAATGTGTGTGAATGAATGTTAGACAAGCATGGATAGTGTGTGTGTAAGTGTGTGTGCGTTCTGCTGCAGTCTACCTCTGTAGTTCGGATCTAGATCCATGGATTGCTCCAAGGACTTTAAAGACTTTTAGTCCTGTTTAGTCCCCAACTGATCCCTAATTCTTCTTACAAAAAATAATAACTGGAGCAGTTTGGAAACCACACCCGCTGTCCCACAATGTGCAGCGGGAGAAGGGGGAGGAAGAGAGTGTAGTGGATAAGTGAGAGAGAAGGCTTTCATTAAAATGGAAGTTTAATCTTCAAAGAGGAGATGAGAGGCTGAGGCACCCAGGGATTCCCTATCACACACTGTGACCTTTCCAGCCCGCATCAGACCAGAGAAGGACGAGTCAGCTGCAGCGGAGACGACTACAGGAGAAGCAGCGGAGGAATCAGATAGAAGAAATGACTCGAGACTCAAGCAGCTCACAGAGAGGACCGCAGCCTGTACACGAAGGAACTATAAATACACTGCAATCATTTCTTTGCTCAGCTGACGGTTATTTCTCCCTGACGCTTCGCCACTGTTCTGTTAGGGCTTTGTTGGCGTGTTTTCTTACATCCCTAAAATCAGGAAGGCCCCGCTACCCCCTGTGAAGCTTTGGGGACCCCTAGCGGGGGTCCGAACAATTAGAGACCGATATATCAGCCAGGCAATATCATCTGCCGATATTGGCCGATTGCAGACATATCTGTATTGTATCAATGTATTTGTTATCCGATTGTGCTGATACGAAAAAATGCTTGTGGTAATATATCTGTGTCACTGCAGAGTTTATCCAGCAGAGTGCGCTGTGATTTACAATACTGTGAAGCAGCTCTCTGTAACATCCACTAGAATTGGTCGAGAATGTGTATATGCTCAATTTTTTAACGTGTCAAAGAATATAAACTTAAATATTTTTTAATAAAGTTAT
>NW_023339718.1:25620755-25624574 GCF_004916995.1 Morone saxatilis
GAATGCAAAATACAATTTCACCGCTAGATGGGAGAAATTCCTACACAATGTACCTTTAAGAAAGCAGCCTTCTAAGTACCTTTGCAAAATCAGTGCATAATCCATATAAAATTCAATTTATTCAAGCTCAAAACGTCACTATGTCGGCTACCATATCGGTACGCTACACTCATTTTCCCCTCTAAAATCAGTATCAAAAATCTGATATATGCTGGGCTCTAATAAAAATCGAAATCTAAATGAGTGACTTCCTCACAATTCCATACACTGGATGTATAAAGAGAACTTGATACAGCACTGATTGGGGATAAAATGATTTAATCATGCGGTTCATTCAACTGTTATTCTAATAGTGAAGCGAGTCATTTCGTGGGGGTTGTGATGCTCAAAAAGATGTATCCACCATTTTTCAGCTGCTTCTTTCACACTGTAAGCTTTTTGGGGCCAGTGTGCATCACGTTTGACCACTGCCATTCCTGCGATGTTAGAGTGGAACTGAACACATTCACAGTGATAGTCTGTGTGAATGTAGAAGCTGTTCAGTCTCACAGCACTAGCCTGAAACAGGTAATGACACAGAATTTGTGAAAAACAAGCACAGATGTTTGAAGCTCTTCTGTCCAACCTCTGCAGTCTGGGTGACAGTGGCGTGTGGAGGAGGAGGTTGCACTTCAATAGCCGGCATGTTCATTCAAATACACCAACATGAAAAAACTTGGTTAGATGATATGTCTAATTATTCAAAACTCTTGTTGCTTGGAAATAAAGTTATTTTTAAAACTAGAAGTGATGAGGACCAAACACTGCAATATTGCCAAAAAACCAAGCCCCAGCAGTTCACTGTTGATAGAGACTACATGTTAAGCTCTAGAAGGGCAGCGGTAACAGCAGATCATTGACTGCAGATCATGTACATTTTAAAACATATACCCAAACCCACACAGACCCTAACCCAGCAGAAACAGAAAGACAGTGATAGTGTAAATGATGATGACTGTAGTTATAGGAACACACATCCTCATTAAGGCCATGAAAAAGACAAACATCAATCACTGCCTATTGACTGGTTTCAGCATGGTTTCACCCTGGATAGCCTGCGTGTGTGTGGTATGCTAATGTACCGTTCTATAAACAGGGAGCAGGTCAGGATATACACATATCTAACCAGGCGTGAGTGCTTTGGAGTGGAAATGTGGCTGCAGGCACACAGTAGCTCGGAGAACAATAAAATCCCTCTGACATTAAAGCAGTGGCACCGTGCTGAAAAAAATACCAAACTTCAAAAGATAGAGTGCGCACTGCCCACGGTCCAGATTCTGTGTGAATGTGCAGCTGGCTCTCAACTTCTTGTTGAGGCTGAACCGGCCTGACAGCTGCTGAAGTAAGGCCTGATGTGCAGCAGGTCATTCTAGCTAAACACACTGCAGCAAGGTGAGGGTCAAGGTTGTCCTGCAGGGCACTAACTCTGAAATAACGAAAGGTTCAGTGCACACATTATTATGCAACCGAGGATTCAAGGAACAATCGGACATTTTGAAAAACACTTCTTTGCTGTCAAACTTAGTCATGTGAGAATATTGATATCAATTTCATTTGTGGTTCTCACAAAATGAGTCTGGAATAGTGTTTATCACCAGTCCAAGTATTTCTATGGAATTCCCCCACAGTCTGCTCCCTTCTCCCTGGAAAAAATAGGAAACCCATGCTTTTTAGCACATATGCTTGTCTGTCTTTGTGTTCAGATACTGTCGTACGTGTATGTCCTGAAGCAGTAACATTGCAGTAATATCAAAATTGCAATATACAATATCCAAATCGTAAGAAGCTGCAACTTTTTGATCAAAGTAAAATGTGTGACAAACAGCATTATAATGATGTACTGTAGTGCTGCAGACATTCCCTGGCCTAAAAATCTTAACATCTGTAAGAAAACAGTTTTGTTAAGTAAAAACACCAAAAATGTCCCATCTTCACAATTTTAACAGGTTTCTTTTTCAGTTAAACTTGAAACACTAACTGTGAACCCTATCACAATCAATAATAATAATAGCAGCTATTTTTACATAGTTTGTCTACCAGACAGCAAGGTAAAGTTCACTTTTACACTGTAAACATCACATTTAATATTTTACCACTATTCTTTAAACAGATTTAGGGAATCTTAGCAAAAAGTTTCTGTTATTAGTTTATGTTAAAAATATTATCCAGTCATAAAATGCTTTACTGTCTCACATATCAATGTCAGCCTAAATATGCTGTATTGTTTGAGCGATATTAAAAAGACAACCAGTTACCAAGGTCAATGTCAGCCAGCAAACAATGGTTCAACAGAGTGTTGTCAGAGTGCTGCGTCTCAGCAGCCCATCAGCCTGAGCCGCTCTAAGTACAACCACATACTTAGGATGACAACAATGGAGATATTGTGACATTACTCACAACACTGACCTGAAACCACACAGCACATCCACACAGACGAGCACGCTCCGACCCACACACACGGACTAACACACACAAACACAGAGTTATGTGCACAAGGTCATGGGAACCAGTTCCATCCAGCCAGCAGTCAGCTGTAGCAGTGTTAACATAAAACACACAGTACAAGTAGAGGGTCAGTTCAAACACTGCTCAACATGAGAGGGCTGTGGTGTCAAACTGCTGCAGGTTTACTTTATAGAGCTAACCAAAATCCATAAAATGCAAAGTATACTTCTGCACTCTTTTCACACACTTGTCCTTTACCAGTACAAAGAGGCATGGACATATGGGCATAGAAAGTAAATATAGATAGCTTAACCAGCAGGTGAAACACCAGTGTTTCAAAATGCTTATCCCATTTAAAACAAATCCCATATTCTTAGCATTACTGCTGAAATCATAGCAAAGTAGTTTAGATGTTTGAGCGGGTTGTTCCTGCTTCCAGCAGGCGGTACGGTGGAGCAGCAGAGATCAGTTACAGAACTTTGTTTTGAGTTGACACTTGTTAAACGTCAAAACTTAATCGAAACAGCGTGGAAGCATAGACCTAAAAGACATGCTGTTTCTTCATGGCTAACCATTCAGGGAAACAAATGAACACAAATAATATTCATGAATATAATAAAACAAGTGGTTAGTATCACGAAGACCTCCGCACAAATTTGTCCAAAACTGATTTCATTCAAGTGAACTATGATAAGTTGTTGTAGAATGGTGTCCATCAACAGCACACGAGGAGGAGGAGGAGGAGGGAGGAAAGGGAGGAGGAGGAAGGAGATGAGTGAACTCCGCGTGATGTGAGGCAGGGCAACAGTATCATAAAGAAGATATCCCTCCCCCTGCTCAGCAAATCCAGACATCTGGCCACTGCTCCTTCACCTGCATTACTCAGAGCACTCCACCAGTGCAGGACAGAGTGTCCCCACCTCCCCACCAGCAACTGTCTGATTGATCTCGTTGGTGAGGCTGTCTTTTAAACAATGAGCTCTTTGACAGCAGCTACTGTCTAGCAGCACTCTTTCTATTCAGAGTACACATCCCCTCCCATCTGGAGTTTGTCTGTCTGATCTGTATTGTATTCTGTCTTCATTATGTGTCTCCATGCTGACCTGCTCCACATGTTAGGAACCCCAATTCATAGTGATTATTATCATTCCAATGCACCATCATGAAACCATATCTTGATTAGCATCAACAGTATGTGTTTGTGGTGGGACTGACAAAACAATGTAACAATGAAGACTTGTCAGGAGATAAAAAGAGCCTGGTCCTTCCATGAAGTAAGTAATTCCCCAAACGTGGGGCGGCGGAAGCGTCAGAGCTCCACTGTAGTCTGGGCGA
>NW_023339718.1:25624674-25624818 GCF_004916995.1 Morone saxatilis
ACACACAGTGTCTCTCAGTCTCCTCCATTCAAACTGTTAATACATGGACTAGAAACATGTTGAAGACAATTAAAGTGTCTTACAGAGATAATTGCAGTTTCAAACATGATAAACAGGTCAAAGTGTTAATTCTTTTTATGTGAA
>NW_023339718.1:25625040-25635523 GCF_004916995.1 Morone saxatilis
GCTTTCTTTAGTCCTCTGTGACAGCAAACTGAATATCTCTGGGTTGTGGACTAAACAAGACATTTGAGGACGTCACCTTGGGCTTTGGGAAACACTGATCAACACTTTCTGACATTTTATAGACCAAACAACAAAGTGTTGTCGATAATGAAAATAGTTATTAGCTGCAGCTGAATTGCCAGAGCTGATATAGGACTGTGACTAATGATTATTTTCACTATTTATTGATCTGCCAATTATTTTCACTATTTATTTTTAACTGGAAGTAGTATCACTGTCAGTCGTAGAGAGAAAACAGCGTCAGGTGAAAGCAGTCAGTGGCCTGGATGTGCCTCCAGTACAGTGAGTTTTTTGTACAGTAGATTTTTTTTTCCTCTGTTGATCTCAGCAATTAAAGGAAAAGTAAAATTTGTACTCTTTCTTTCTTTCTTTCTTTCTGAATGGTGATCTGTCTGGATCAATGAGGTGCTTCACATCTAATTTAAAGAAAAAACTTAACAGTGGTGCACAGTGAACTGTATTTCTTAATAAGCTCATTCCATTCCTGTCCCTGAGCATTGTCTAATCTAGTCTGTGCACATTGTTCATTCATACAGGCGAGCAATGTATTCTGGAACATGAAATCACAGCTGAGTCCTCTCCTTTCTGAAAGAGAGGAAAAAGTGTGTCATCATGTGTACAGCTAACTGGAAGGCATCACCTTCCCAGAAATCAATGGCACTGATGGTTTCTATCAATACTCCCATGATTCAGCGGGCTCTATTCATCAACTCCATTCTTGTTTTCTTACAATAGTGGAGGACCCAGTTCGGCCTGAGTGACGTATTCATACTAATGCAGCTGCTGACAGTGAACAGGCAGAGCATTCATTCGCTGGCACATGTCAGATATAAAGGGCTGGCACAGTCAAACACTGATGCAACCCCCAGGTTGGCAACCGACCGCGTATTAGACCTCCGTTTCTCAAGGATTTAATCTGCTGGTTTAACAATAACACACACATTCCTGTCTGGTAACTGTACCATAGCCTGAAGATTTTTCCAGAATGTGTACTTTCTCACAGCATATAGCAAGTTGTATTAAAGAATTTTAGGTTAAATATTCTTTAAAATGTTAAATATAATCTAAAATATGCATTATCAACCAATTCTATTTAACATTGCTGAGATGCGGCCTTTTCTCTCTTACACTGTGCTGCTTCTCACAGAATTATAAAACCCAGCGCACTGTGCACGCTGGATAAACTTTGCAGTGACACTGATATACCGGTATTACCACAAGCATTTTTGTCTACATTATATACCAGAAGGAACAGCTTTCATATTGGCTCATATTGGATAACATGGGGAAGTACACAAGTTGCCATTACTGCAGTTGCGTCTCCCTATATATGCACGCATTTAAATGCAGCCGATTAATTTGAACATGATTGATTGTGCTAACTAGCTAGTACAGTAGTATTATTTAATAGTATCATTAAATAATTTCCCCCTGGGATTATTAAAGTATTTCTGATTCTGATTACACAGTCAAGGGATCTGTTTTTTCTCTATTTCTCCATTTTCTATTTCTGGCTGTTGTCATATGTCTCACTAATATGTAAAACACTCCATATAAGGCGGCTTCATCTCTAACTTGGGGCCTCTGTCAACTACCCATGCTGCGGTCGCTGCTGCCACTGCAGTAATGGCGCTGCCACTACATAGCTGGATTCGTGTATACGCCAATACCGATATGTTTGCAGTTGGCCATTATTTGCCCGATTTAGTCAGGATATGTCATCATTCTCATTTTAAATCCAGCAAGCCATCCAACTTGATCAATTAGGCTAATTGTTTTAGTCACATGTCAGAAAATAGAGAAAATGTCCATCACAGTTCCCCAGAGACCAACATAAGGTAATCAAATTCCTTGTTTTCTCTAACCAATGAAAAAAAAAAGAAACATCTGAAAGATTGAACTGAAAGCAGCATGTCGTCACATCCAGGAGGCTGGAGCCAGTGATTGTGGGGCATTTGTATTAACCAATAATCAATCCTGTGGATTCATTTTTTGTTAGTTGTCAATCATCCCCATTTGAAGCACTTTGAGTCCCCTGTGTGTTAGGGCCTTAAATATATAGAAAGTTTGAAGTGAGAGAATGCGAATGTGTGTATCGCATACACTGATGTGTGGCCTTAGAGTGTGTGTTTATTGCACTTGTGCTTTAACAGTAATCCCTGAAATGATGGTAGATGTGCTCGGGGCTGTGGACCAGATTTGGGCATTAACATCCCCCCACCCCACCAATTCCTCCCTCTCCCCCCACTATGTTGTGCAACACAAAAAGACTCTATAATTAGACTGCTCACATTTGGGATGATTATAAAAGATTGAGGCTGTTTCTGGCTGAAGAATCGGCTTGTCTTGTTCTCCTGTCTCCGTGTAAATCTTTTAGACTTGTTGGTGTATACAACAGGGAGACCACAGGCCCTGAACAAGGCGTCACTTGTCTTTTTATTTTAAGTCAAAGAGTTTGTAAAGCTCCTCAGTACATTTTCTATTTTATGTTTTAAAATAAGAAAACTTCAGGGTCCTGAAATCAGCCCATCCAGTAGATTTAGTCACAAGTAGAGGTGAAGTTGCTGACTAAAACCAACTGAATACCACTCGCCTTCAAAGTATGTAGGAGAAACTACAGTGGCTGCAAAAAATGCGAAAGCCCTGATCTAGTGCCAGTGTTTGGTTTGTCTGTTCTGGGCTACCGTAGAAACATGATGGTTGAACATGGCGGATTCCGTAGCAGAGGACTCCCCCTGTAGATAACAACTCATCGTAAGGTAACAAAAACACAACGATTCTCATTCTGCCAGTAGAGCCTCCTAAATGTGACTGTGAATGTTTCTGTTGATAGTCTTCACATAAAATCCTACAGTGTTGTGATGTGTGTGTGATTGTGGTGTCGTGATGACACTGAGCTTCGGTTTGCTGATTCCATCAGCGCCAGTTGTTCTCACCCTGGTTATTTCAAGCACAGTTGGGTTTTGCAAGTGAAAACGGGACAGCCAACATTACAAGTGGAGAAATGATGTTGTGCAGACAGTAACAGACAAGTGGTGGACTGTTAGTGTTATTTTATAAGTGCATAGGCTTCAGTGCATAGCTACAGCTCTGCTGAAACAAATTACACTCACCTCCCACTCTCAGTTTACACTTCACAGGCCTTCTTGCCCATGTATCTTCAAAATGTGTCTCCTAGTTGGATTGTAGGAGCTCTAATCACCACTTCCCTCTTGTGTGTTGATCAGGGAAAGGCCGTCGTTTGGAATGGAGAGTCTGGCTGCACTTTAGTGACCTGCTGTAGGAGCCATAGTGGCCAAACATTCAGTAAATTGAAGTCAAAATTCACCTGTGAAATGCATCCAATCATGGCATTCAAAAACTGACCAATGCTCATTCTGTTCTTTCTGTGCATCTCTGAGTTCCTGAAGTTAGGAAACTCAACCCTCTAATCCTCCTTCCAACTCTTGTAAATTGACCGAAGTCAGTATTTTCCAGCTCTGTCTCTGGCTTCATCCCAGTGAAATTGTGTTGTTTCATATACTTTTTATCATTATGGTCAGCTTTCTTTGTCTTACAGTCAACACAGGATTAGACCTTCAGCCAAGAGCCCTGCCTTCTTTCATACATTCAGGTACAGATGATATTCTGATACCATTTACCGTAAAGACAAGTGTAACTGCAACATTCTCAATGTGCTCCAGATGATAAACACAGTCACAGTCCTGTTTCTTGAATTTCCAAGAGATCTGACTGAGGAGTTTGCTTGTATGCATACACTCATTAAGTTTCAAGATTCCAAATATTCCCAGACCAATGGGAGTCCTCATGCCACATAGGGCTCGCACAGCTGCTGGGAGTGGCTGACTGATAAAATTCCTGCCTGTGTCTTTATATCTCCCTCTCTGTGAGCATGTGTTTAGTGTTTATTGGCACTGCCCTGTGGCTGGGGAATAGGTTCAGAGGCCAAGGGCGTGGTGTTCTGCTGAAACCCAAGCTAACACCAGGGAAGACCACATTTGTGCTGGTCTCTTGCTGGTCTCTTGCTGGTCACTGTGTGTGTGTGTGTTCAGCCAGAACAGTGGGATCTTCTTTTGTATTTATAAAGTCTCTAACGTTCAACATCAGCATCAGAGCCCTCAGTGTAGAACACTGCTATCTAGCGGTTCGGGGTTTATACACAAAAATCGATAGTGTTTTTTAGAATCGATACAGTCTCACCAACTAAAATATGGCGATACTATATTTTCTCACACTCCTTTGCACTCAACATTCATTCAAGATTCAAAGCTTTATTGTCATATGCAGAGAGGAGAAGTTAGCTTGCAGTCTGACCGATAATCAGTTTATTGGGGGGTGGAGACAGCTGCCTCTGACCTTGTTGAATGGGCGTGGTCACCAGGCTGGTTGGAGCTGTGAGCTACAGACCACAGAGCAGGGAAGCCACAGTAAGAGTAAGCATTGGGGCTGTGTCTCTTCCTGACTGTCAGTTTTTGTTTTGTAAGGCAGCCTGTCTGTGGTCACCATCTGTTTCTGAACTGGGCCTCAGGCTAGAGGTCACTTTAAGAGTAGAAACTTGACTCAGTGAAAGGCAGGAGGTTGGACTTTCTTGTCTCAGTGAGAAGAGTCGCATTTTGTAGTTCTTGCAACAGTTAAAAGAAAATCCCCTTTTACCTTTTGCTTTTTTGGATTACACACTTAACAGCTGGGAAAGTGTACTCTCATTGGAACGCCTACTTTGGGAACTCAGTTTGTATGGTAAATAATATGGGTTTTCTTAGCAGGGCATCGTCTAATAATAGTTTAAAGCACTAGCCGCGTGGCTCCAGGGTTGACCCTGTCGGCCAGTCAGTTGGGCCACTACTTTGGTCCAGACTGAAATATCTCAACAACTATTAGATGGCATTTAGACATCCATGTTCCCAAGAGGATCAATCCTAATGACTCTGATCTTCTGATCTTTCATAAAATAGCTTTTGTGTAACTGTTTATTCCCTGGTCTCGAGGACCAACATCACATCAAAATTGTATTTTGTCCAGTACTTTGGTTTATGGCCAAATACCTACAAAACATCCCCATCAGCCTAAACTGTACTTTAATGCCGACGAGCAAATGTAAGCATGGTGAAAAGGCCCAACAGGTGGCCTCCTAAACATCAGCACACATCCTGTGCTGTAACTATTCTTTATACTTTATCTGCATTCAGTTGTTTGAAGTGTTGTGTTGTTTTTTTTTTTTTTACATTTATCTTTGTTAACTGAAGTCTAACTCACAGAGAAGAGATCTGATCTCATGTCCTCTGGGGACCTACTGGATCTTTTTCACACACACGGTCAAATCCCTCCTAATGAGACACTCAAACACTTCCATAAGCGTTAGTGTCACCTTTGGCAAATACTCTCTGAGCTAAACAGTATCATACAGTGGGTGTGAGTGCAGGATTGTTGCTCTGTACTGGTTTTGTGGGGCCATTTGAATGTGGGCGACGCTGCATTTGCCTGTGTGTCTGAGTACAGGTCAGTATTGTGCGTGTGTGTGTGTGTGTTTAACCACAGATTGTTGCTTCCTGTGAGTGAACATGACTAAGAGGACGTTATCTGTGGAATGACAGGAACAGGGAGTGATGGTTTACAGGCTGCTTCCTGCAGCAGAAGCCTCTTTCCCCGGTGTTTCCACCTCACCGCTCCCTGAGGCCAAGGCAAGACCACAACCCTTGTTTGGACCAAAACAAAGATACACAGTTCTCACTCTGTCCCTCACTCATCAAATGTTTACAACATCAAATGTGATCTTTGTGATAGAGTCAGTGTCATTATCAGCAGTGGAATCTAGGCACAGAAGATGACAGCGTTGTGAACAGAACTGCCTCAAAAACATGCATTTCCTTCAAAGACTTTTGGAATCACAGAAGGTTGTTAGGTTTGGAAACAAGTATTTGCTGCCTGTATGAGCCGACTGTAGGCCTGTGCCTCTGGTGAATCCTGTCGACACAGCAGATGTGTTACACTCTGTACTGTACTGCACGCACAACCCTCCTTTAATAGGAGACAACACCACACCTGCATAAATTGCCGTGTGTGTGTCATATGTAAATAAAGGAGTGGTGAGTCATGTTGTTGTTTTCACAGCGCATCCAGTTAAGAATTTAACAATGAAACCACCACTGTCAGTGCTAAATACAACTCTGCAGCTTCAGTGGTAACAAACACACAGAGTAAAGTCGTGTTGCATTCCTTGTCAGATATGTTGTAGCCATTTTGGATGTGTTCTGTGTGTGTGGTGAGTATATAAATATTGCTGTTACGTCACCTGCACACCTGAGGACACAGGCAGGTAATCATAGTGATGTATCTAACATAGGGCAGTCACAGGTGAACTGCTGAAGGGAATGAGGAACTGGGAAGCCACACAGTTGTTCAACCGTAGCGTGCTGTACAGGTCGGTGCTGGTCTTTGTGAAAAAAGGCCGCCTGAAACACACTAAATAAGAAAAATCATTTTATGTAGTGATGGGTACAGAACAGGCCCTGGAGCTAAAGGCCAGAGTATTTATTATGGCACTGCAGCCTCTTTGTCTGCTCTCTGTTGGGGCTGTGGTCCTCCACATTCACACACACACACACGGCTAAAAGCAATTTTTTACCAATATAAAAGCTGTCTATGCGTCGTCTGTTTGCCACGTGTCTTAAAATGTGTCAAATTCTTGTTTTCAACTGATATCTGAGATAAGATAATATCACCTGTCTCACCATACCTGTTGGTGTCTACTTTGTACATCAGTATGAAGTTATAAATATATTTGTTTGCTATTCAAAATAAGTCTATAACCTTATTTGGTTTAACTTACTAACAAGAATGTTCCCAACTGAAGTGCAGTCACTTGATACCACTGGAGTCTGAATGGCATTTTCCCTATCCAAGTGAACTGAACCACTTCACATTCCAAACAGGCCTGGTGTGAACAGGCATTTAAATAATAAAGAGTAAAACCCAAACCACAAAGGCAAAGAACAATAAAAACAAGTACACAGACTGTAATTCAAGTAAAAGGCAGCCTACAGTGGTGTAGAAACATTGGAGCACGTTGGAGCTTAGTAATGGCATCCAAAAAATCTGGATTAGAGAGGTTGAAACTGCCTAAATAACTCACCTTATTTGCCTACTGTACCTTGCTTTTTGTAGCATCTGATGCACTTTTTATTGAGTTATCTCTGCGCCAACCTAATGCTTTCACAGGGTAAATGTACTATTTCTAATATCTGTTCAAGTCAAGTTATTCTGGAGTCCTGTTTAGACAAAAGGCCTTGCAATGATACTGTAGGTCAAAACTGTGATGAATGTCATCTTATTACGAATACACCGACATGTCAGCAGCTGTCATGTGCTTTCCCATCAGCCATATTTCACAGATATCTAGCTCTTCGGTTCACAGACTTGAAAGCTGTGTAGAACTCAAAGTGTTGTCCGGTCGTGACTGGAATTTTAATCTGAGAAATGAAACACTGTAATTACTGAGAAATAACAGGAAGAACACTTTAGAGAGCGGTTGAATACGCTGGCTCTGTGTGTGTGTGTGTGTGTGTGTGTGTGTGTGTCTGTGAGAGATATAATCAGTGAAGTCTTGTCTCTAAAACAGCCCTCTGACAGTTCTTCCTCTAATATAACAAACATAAAGATGACAGAAGAAACAGAGCCCTCTGGCATAATGCAATATCCTTTAAAACACATATTTAAGGGAGCAGAGACAGTTCATTTCCACTCAGCAGACTAGTGTTAACTGTGATTGTATTATGTAAAGGAGGGCAGAGGAAGCTGCTCTAAGGTCATAAACGGAACAATGGCTAGACCCACTTCTGCTCCTGGAAACCACGGAGGGAAGAAAGAATTGTGTTTTACTGCACGTATTGCTTTATACTGACAGGTGTTTCTATTATTTCGTCCACCCTGTTTATATCAATAAGGGTAAGCTGCAGTTTCAACACAAATTTAACTTTATTAACTTAACGAGGGTGGTTTGAAACTACTTGTATTTAGGTTATGGAAAATTTTGACTGAGTATTTAGGTCACTTCTGTTAAGAAACGTAAATGTAAAGTAAACTGTCTATTAGAACAATGGCCAAGTGTCAAGAACACTGAATTTGTCCTATTAAGTGTGTATGATTGATATTATACAATATACATAATACAGAATTGTATAAAAAGTTCCCTAAACAGCTAATAATCAGCTCAAAATGAATCCAAAACACAGTAGTAGTACAGTTTCATGGTCATCACTTTACTAAATGATAGAAAAGGAGTCCCTTAAGGAAAAAGGTTGGAAACCACCGCATTAGACCACAGACCCCACAATTTAGGATTTTGTTTCAAACAATCCCATCTGAGTAATTGTTTGTTTTTTTAGGTTAAATGAAAAACTGCCAAACCTATTCATTCCCTTGTTGTTGCACCTTCCACAAAATGTGATAAAATATGGACAGCTGTAGAATGACAGGACAGGGAGGAGAGACAGAGGGGATGACACGCAGCAGAGGAGCACAGGTTAGAGTTAAACCCATGGCCACTGCAGCAAGGACTCAGCCTTGGTCTCTGTACCCTGTTAGCTCACCTGGTAGAGCTGACAATGACTTATATTTATATATCAGGCCTTTTTCACAGCAGGCAATTTGACAGGTGGCAGTAGGAAAAGCACCAATAAGTTACCAATAAAATGAATGATGGCTGAATTCAGTTTCAGGGTCCTGTATTGTGCATGCTGGCCCACTGTCACACTGTGATGTTTGACTGCGACACTTGAATCGTGAGCCGTCAATAATGTTATTAATAACACTGTGATTTGTTACAGTGGCTGTTGGAAAAGTCAAAGCAACATGTCGCTGTTTCAGGAAAAAGAAAAAAACATTGAAGTTGAGAAAGGGAAAAAAGTTTATATAGCAGCACTTACCACCAATGCTAACCAGTTTCCATGGAGAAATCCTGTGACCAAATTAGAAATGAGTTATTCATTGACTTCTATTACAACTTTAGACTTCACTTGTCTTGTTTTAAATATAATCAAATATAGTTCCTGTGCCTTCTGCCACATTTGTTGCTAGGCAATATTTAGTCAAACAGAAAGAAGTGTTTCACAGAGCTGGGCCAGGAGTGTCGGAGTGTTTGCTCCTAAATGTTGAACATACTCAGTCTACCAAGAACAGTCACAATCAAGTGCCACAAGTTGCCCGTAGCAACATTTGAAGTACCGTATGGGAACCCCGCAAGTCACTATTTCACAAGGTCCTGCAAAATTTTCACAATAAAAGGAAATGAAGGGATTCTATCCACCGAGATACTAGAATACTTTTCATTTGAAATGGATACAGGAAGTGTTGAGTTTGTATTAACAGCATAATTCATTAGCAAATATTTAACAGGGCGAACTGGAGCAGAAAAATGTACTTATCAAAAAGAGAGATTTAGAAATAAAGGCTTGCCTCTAATATAGGCCTTCTTCAAATAAACCTCACTCAGATTTATTTAAATAGCTTGTTCTAAAGAACAGTATAATAGTAGGAAGCAAACAGGAACGGTGAAATGCAAAGACATGTTTTCGTCCAGGCATTTTTACACAAATGATTTAATAAGAAAAGTTGGAGGAATGCATTTTTTGTGTCTAGGGGAATGTAAACAGCAGCAACACGATTTAATGTGGTTTTCATAATGCAGTCCACCTCTTCTCGTCCTGCGCTCTGTCAGCTCGGAACACCATCTGCCCGTCAGTGCTTGATCGGGGATGTGGATGGAGCAGGTCTCTATAAAGATGTGGTCTCCCATTTCCTGTTGTTTGTCCAGCATGAATCCTATTTTGTCCAGACCGGACATTAGCCAGGAGCAGCCTTAACGGACCAGTGTGTAGGATTTAGTGGCATCTAACAGTGTAGTTGCAGATTGCAACTCCTTTGCTTAACCCTCCCCTTTCAAGGGTGAAGGAGGAACTACAGTGGCTGTGCTAAAAACGCAAACGGTCCTATCGAGAGCCCGTGTTTGGTTTGTCCCTTCTGGGCTGCTGTAGAAACAGTTCAACATGGCGGCCTCCATGTAAGGCAACCTGCAGCTGCAGATATTACCGGCTCATTCCAAGGTAACAAAAACGACAAACAAAAAAGATTTTTATTTCCAGGTGATTTTACACGAATGAAAACATACCTATGCATTTTATATTTAATTTCTGCCTCATAAATGTCACACAATGGACCTCTAAGTCCAAGCTGGGCCAGCATGGCTCCTGTCCCAGCTCTCTTCCTCTCCTCCTGGGGCGATCACAACACTCGCTGCGGTTGGGTGATCTGACTGGGTGGATTGTCCCAAGGTCTGCTGCTCTTTAATCTAAACCCTGCACTTCCTTTTCCTATGACTGTAGGCTATTTCTATCATAGCTAATATGTGTTTCAGCAATGAAGCCAAAAA
>NW_023339718.1:25635541-25636287 GCF_004916995.1 Morone saxatilis
AAAAAAACAAAAAAAAAACCCAGATAAAAACAAAAATGTAGCAGCAGTTGCAAATGACATACGTTGAACAACACATCTCACTAAACCTGTCAGATATGGTCTTGTCTCCTAATGGGCACTGAGTTATCTGAGACTGACTAGCTGAAGGAATGAATGAATGTGTGAGGAGGGGAATAGGATTTGGGTTGGGCTGCCATGTGCCTGCGATGGGAGTCTTCCACCCCAGGCCGTGCGCACTGGCATGAGCTGGCACACACAACACACGCGTGCAGGCGCACACACACACACACACACACACACACACACACACACACACACACACACACACACAGACACACACAGAGAGGCCTGCACACAGTTGGGAAACACCTGTTAACTAGGGAGCCACTATAATTTACATCCTCCCCCTAAATAAGCAGCGCCCAGCCAGAGGAAGTCCCGGGGGCCTTCGAGCTTCATGGCCGAGCACAGTGAGCCAAAATCGGCTTCCCGTAAACGCCAGGTCCCGCTGCTGCTGCGTCGGTACAACCGGATACAAACTGAACTTTTTATTTATATTTTTGTCATTCTACCGTGTCTCGTCATAAAGAAATTATTATAACTTTTAACAGAAAGAACTAGGGTTGTTTTGGTTTTTTTTAGAAAAAAAAAACATTTTTGGCAAACCACTCACCCCTTTATTACGGCAGTCTGAGTGTTTTCTGTTTTTTGCACAGTCCCTCATATTCTGTATTCTGTAGGTTCAC
>NW_023339718.1:25636340-25645883 GCF_004916995.1 Morone saxatilis
TCCACAATGATCTCTTTGTTTCTTGGAGTTGATGGCAGGTTGTTGTTTTGGCGCACCAGGTCACCAGGTGCTGGACCTCCTCCCTGTAATCTGACTCATCGCTGTCAGGGATGAGGCCAATCACCGTTGTGTCGTCCGCAAACTTGATGATGGTGTTGGAACCATGTACAGGTGTGCAGTCGTGGGTGAAGAGGGAGTAGAGGAGGGGGCTCAGCACACAGCCCTGTGGGACGCCGGTGTTCAGGGTTAGGGTTGAGGAGGTGTGGTTGTCTAACCGAACAGATTGGGGTCTGTTGGTTAGACAACCACACCTTGCCATATGCGCCGGGGGTTTGAGTTAGGAGGCGGACCTCCCGGTTCATCCACGGCTTCTGATTAGGAAACGTTGTAATCTGTTTATGGGTGCTGACTATTTCTAGGAGTGTGCCTTTCTCTATCCATTTTTTTTTTACTTTTTCAATTGCTGTCAAACATTGACTCCTAACCCTTTAACATACATATCCATGTAATTCCACTTTTGTAATTTAACAGACAACCCCAAAAGTAGTTACCTGGACAAAGGTGGTGGGTGGGGTGGTTATATTCATGTCATGATTGTACAGATTTCTGTACTATTATGGTGGAAATTTTTATTTTTTTTTAATTAAGTTGTAAAAAAGAACTAAATGAAAAGACCCTAAATGATCATAAGTACTGCAGGGGGTACTTGAAAATAGTTTTTTATTTGTTAAAAAAAAACTATTTTTATTTATTTTGAATATGTTGAATGCAGTTGTTAATTGCTGTACATTGTAAAACCTGATACGTTATTTTATCTCAAAACATTGTTGAAACAATCATGATTACATTGAACATTTTAAGAATAATAATTTAGATTTGTAAGTTAAATTCATACAAAAAGCAATAGCAGCTTTTACTAGTAATTTGAAGTGACTTTATTTGTACTGTGAAAACAAAATGTCAGTGTCTAGTAAAAGCTGCTTAATCAAGAATGTTTTTAGTGATTAGAGTTGGTGTTACTTCAAATTTGTTCGATGTAATCCATTTCAAAAATGTATTGAGTTAAAATAACTCTTCGTATCACAGTGTAAACTGTCAACTGCAGTAAAACCTCTGAGAGTTTGATCGCTGCAGTCGCCTCTCTGACACAGACGATGACAAACATCCTAAGTGAAACACAAGCTCATGTGTCTTAATTTTTTGAATCTTATTAAATTGAAAGTGCAACTTAAAAAAGTATTTTTGTAGTTCAGTGCAACTAACTGACATGTGCTCAATAAAAATGAGAAATGTGAAAAGTCTTCGGCGATTAGACCCCATGGTGACGTCATTGTATGTGAAGGGGCTGGTGAAACTGTAATTAGAATAGTAAACCCCCCTGATGGAGTCTAGATACTTGTGGTGGTGGCGAGGGGGTGAAGAGAATGCTGAAGACCTGAATGTGATGTGGAGGACTGGACTCTGATGAGCTCAACCTTGACACTGGATGTGATGAACTGGAGGTGAATGGGGTGGAGGAGGGTTGAGGATGTTGCATATTTATGACTGCTCACTTGACCACGGAACATAACACTGCTACGGTGGACCACTGTGTGTATTACACACTTTGAATATTCACTCTCCTTTAGCTCTCCACCAACTCCTGTGAAAAATATCTGGCTCTTTGGCTGATAAATGCTCCACTATGTTCGGCAGCTAGTCTCTCACTGTGCCTGCGTGCTGTGTGGTGCAGAGCAGGTAGTGTACAGTGGGTTTTTAGAGCTTTTCCTGAGAAAACAACAGCCTGTTGCTGAGAGCCATCAGAGTGAACCAAAACAGTGAAGTCATGCCGATAAAACCAAAATGATGAGCTACAGTTCATCACTACAAGGCAACCGCTTTCACATACAATAACAAAAATATTGATCACTGAACGCTGGCATTGCACTTTTTTGTGTGCTAGTCAACAAATATTGTTTCAGTAGGTTTTGCTTTGCTTTTGGATAAACAGAAGGAGTGAGGTAGATAAATGAAGACAGGAAGGAGAGGAGAAAGATGAGCAGGAGGAGGAGGAAGAGCACGATCAATGTTTGCAGGAAGGTTAAACCTGTGAATGTGTAGTCTGGCAGCGACCTGAGCACACCGATACAGCACAGGCCTGTCTACTGACCAAACAGACATATTGGAAGGTTACAGGGAGCACACTGCTCTGTTCCTGCTGCACGACCTTTCAAACCTGCAAGTATGGGTGCAGCACATATATATCGAACCAAACTGGTCTCACTGACGCATGGTCAGGGACCTTCTGCTTCAAAATAACACACTAGTTATCCCTTTAATGTATTTTCTGGGATCACTCACCATCAAAGCCAAGTGACGTAAAAAGCGAGAAAACCCACATATGGTGATGGTAGGAAGGATGGATGAGAAAGAAAGTAAGGATTTGCTAAAGTAGCTTTGCTAAAGACATTACAGGCTTAAACCTATAAGTCTGTTTAAGACCACTGTTTCAATATCAGCCTGCTACATTCCTTCATTCACATCATGCATGCTTACATACATGATTAGTTATATAAAATGTGATGGTAAGAGGTAAAATGAATGGTTAACAAACACTGTAATCCTGGCTCCAAACAGGAACAACTGGGAGAAGAAGTGTGGACCAGGACTACCCCTTTTTCACAAAACTACCTCTGGTTCTTGAACCNGGGTCATAATGGCAGTACTTGGAGAGCCTGATATTTTTTGAGGTGGTTCATGGTGTAAAAAGTTTGAGAAACAGTGGACTAGATGCTCCTGAATGACTCACAATAAATTCTTACTCACAAATCTTTAAATACAAGTCTTCCTGATAATTCCCTTTTTACTTGGAACTACCCAGGTGCACAGGAGATAGCAGAGAGACAGCAGCTATTTTCTCCTCTCCTCAAGTCAAAGAGGCTACAATTAATCAAAGAGGCAAAACAACATCAGGAGAGGAAAGAAAGGGATTCTATCTATAGCTGAGCTCCTCATGTTGCAGCTTCAGTTAATATGGAGGCTGATGGAAAACAGAAAAATGAACAAATGAAAGCTATAATAAGTAACATTTCCACATCAAAATGTCTATAAACACTATGTTCTATATGTAGGTGAGTTGTGTACTTCCATCATCCCAAATGTTTCCAACAATGTCCAAACTCAATAGTGTCATAACCCCTTTGTCCATGCGTCAGCGTTGTGGTTGTCTGCCAGAAGCTGTCATACATTGATCTTGGTGGTTTTTAACTGTATATTTTAACTGGATGAAGGATTTTAGTCATCAGACATCTTTCAGAGAAACAAACAAACAACGTTAGCAGCAGCTCGGCTCAACCATGAACAATGAAGGAATCCTGACCGGGAGAAGCTGACTGCAATGACTGCAGTGGTGGTGAAGACAACAACTCTCATGATACCATACACAACATCATCAAACTTCATTTTTTGTTATTGTTTTGATGTGACCACCATAGCGACAGAAACTACATGTTGTACGTTTAATTCACAAATAAATAATTCAATATATACATAAGGACGTAAAAATAATAGACATAACGTGTGGCAGAGGTTTTAACTCTTTAACCGTAGTTTCCGCTTCAGTTTCCCATTCAGCAGCTTAATGGTCACCTCCACAGTATCATGCTAATGGGGAAAAAATTCAGATATTACAAACCCTATTACAAACTATTGCAATAGAAGTAGGTAGATATTTGGTGTAGAATTACCTTTTAAAGCTGCAGTAGGTTATCTTTGTCATATTGACTGAAACTTTCACTATATCCTGATGGTGGTCAGACAGATAATCTGTGAAAAAATCAGGTTCCTCCTTTCTTTGCTCTGATTGGTTGTTTTCATCCAGGAACGGTGGATTCTTGCAAATGTCATTAGGAGCCAGAGGAACCTGATTTTTTCACAGATTATCTATAGTGAAGGTTTCAGCAAATATGACAATTTTTATAAAAAATTACCCACTGCAGCTGTAAATAACAGGATATTAAAAACCAAAGCAGGTAAAATCATATAAGGGAAATAAAGTGTGATACAGAAAATCAGGTAATCACAACCATTCAGTGTAATAAAGGAATAAAAATAAATGTTGTGAAACACTCCATTTCATAGAAACAGAACAGAAATTATAACATGCAAATGAACAACACAAAGCTGCAGTTTTTTATGTGGAATAGTGTTTAAATATACTACAGGTATATAGGTAAATTCAGAGGTAAAAAATGACATTTAATTTAATCTGATTACAAATAAACCTCATCTGAATCACTTGTGTTGGAGCTTTTATGTAAATCTGACAGACCTACAGTGTATACAGTATATGCGTGACATCAGAAGCAGTTGAGTGTGTTGGTGGAATACCTGGTGACGACAGGGAGTCACACACACACATAGAGTGTGTGGCTGCTGGGAGTGCAGGCAGTGTGTGTTTAAGCCATCCAAGTGCCTCAGCACACACACCTCTGAGCTGTACCACTCCCTACAAGGAAACACCAGGGTCAGCACTCTCTCTGTCTTAATGCTGCACACACACACACACACACACACACAAGCATATTGGGACAAAGACACACAGATGGACAGGTTTACACGCAAAGAGCAGCTACATCTTCACATTTAAAGTTAGATTAAAGGAAATCAACAAATCTGTAAACACAGAATCATGAAACAGGACACAACATGTAAATGAGACAGAAAATGTTTAGTCCAGTTTGTTTTTCCTCAAGAAAGTCCTTCAAGGTCAGTGGTGAGCTTTTAGATGTTTTCAAAGTTTTTTTTAACCAGCGCTTTGTTTGATGCTGGGTTAACCAATAATAAGAACAGGGTTCACACGATCATTAAAAAAGCTGGTTCTATAATTGGTTTCACTCCTGCTTCTTTAGAAAAGTTCTTCAAGAAAAAGAACCAGGAGCCAAATTTATTTAGAAAGAAACTCAATTGCTGCCCGGATTATGTTCACTGGCAGCACTGCAAGGAGGTGCAGCATCTCGCAGGGGGTTAGATTTAGGAACTAAAACACAAGAACATGCACAAGACCGGGCTTAAGTTGCCTGAGCTACAGCCCATTTGTCCTCTTTGGCTGAACTCCCCAAAACAGCACATGAATTCCTGGAGGTCCTGACTAAGACACATATGGTATAGTAATACTAATAATATTTTCACATCATTTTGACATTTTGTTTTGCTAGAAACATCTGGCGGGCCTGTTTTATATAGCAAGTATAAAATGAAGGACCATTGTGTCAAACAGTGTACATACTGTTGGAAAACAAATGACTTACAATGACAGTGAACATTGTTCATATATGTATATTGAATATAAACGCTGTTATGTTCATTTTATAGAAAGTAATCCAAGTGGGGTTATGTTTCCTAAAACTGTGTCTGTTAAAGCAAAGTATTAGCCCGTTTTATTGGACAGGGTTGAGAGTTCTGGAGATGAAACTGATATTGATTTTCTCATGTGACTCTGGGTAACACAGAAAACAAGAGTATTTGCCAAAATGTTGGACTGTTACTAAAGTCCTGCCTCAATGGCTTTTGTAGACCAGCTGATCCAGAATATGCAAACATTTGAGTGAGTTTAATTCATTTAACAAAATCTGCAGTGCAAGACTTTTGTCCTCATATCATGGTTCAGTCTATCTGGTTATCTGCCTGTAAGTAATCGTACGGAGGTCTACAAGAAGTGTAATCAAACAGCTCTCCTCTGATCCTTGTCTTTCATTGAAGGATTAAAACTCCATCTTCACGAACCATCTTGCATGAGCTCCTCTCACTCTTTCTCTTCATCCTCAGTAAAAAATCCCTTCTTTATTCGTTATCTCACTGGGTATTATAGCACTCTGCTCCAATGAGAGTAATATGTCCTCACGGAGATTGTACAGGACATTTATACAGTTGTCATGCAGCATCAAACTTAAACAGAACATTGTCTTTGCACAAACAACACGTATTCTCAGTATCAGCTGTGGTTTTCTGTAATATTGCTTAACTTGCATCTTAAAATATTGCAGCCTCAGTGTTGCCTGGAAAGGGAAGGGCAACATTTTATCCTATTTCAACAGAAACTGGTACCAGAAAGGCAACATTAGACAAAATAATGGAATGGTAAGGAGTCAGTCTGAATATCTGGCTATTTGAACCACAGATGTAATATGGTAATCCTCAACCTAGCTTGGTTTTAAACCTCTTAATCAAAAAATGTAGATTTTTGTAGGAAGTGTTCAACACAATTTCACAAATCATCATTGCAGTCACCCTCACACCTGTAAAATCAATTCATATGAAAGACTTACTATCTTTTAGCTATGCCTGTTGTCAGGTGAAAATGCTCTGCTGCCCATCAAGCCTGAACTAGAGACATTTTCTACTTTATTAAGATGGGAGATGTACACAAAAGGATTCCAGACTGACCAACTTTATTTATTTTTTTAATGACTTTTTTGCCTTTTTTTTGTTTCAATTTCTGAAGTGTGCTTCATCAACGGTTTTGTTTTACAGGAGTTAGTTTAGAAAAAAAGTCAGGCCAAGTCAGAGACAAGTCGAAATGAAAAACAAATCCAAGACAAGTCAGAGACAATAGAAAAAACATCTTAAGACTGGACTTGAGTACTACAGCACTGCAGTTGAGTTTGCAAGACTGTGGGAAATGAGAAGAGCAACGGTGGAAAGCCAGCCAATCTCACCTGGGTTTCAGGTAAGACCTGAGTCCTATCTTGTGCTGGCAACCAAGTACGTCAATGTTGGTTTAAATGAACACGTACAATTTCATTATCAGACTTTTGTATCAACTGCTACTGTATTAACTGGAAATGACAATGATCGGGGAAATACATCAGCAACTCCTGACTGGTCAGGACTAAATAACTAAAATAGCAGCCACTCTTCTTCTGAAATGGTTTAATTGCACCCAACAGGAGACTCCAGCACCTCCTAATCTCCATGAACCAACTCCCAACATTTATAATATTTATTTATAACGATAATAATAACATGCACCCATGTTTAATTTAAAACAACAACTTTACACTCCTTACATTGAAAACCACATTAATAAAGGTGACACAACACACACACACACACACACACACATACATACATACAGGCAAAGGATAGGCAGTCCTTTATCTCAGTTGTGTCTGTCACTTTGTATCAGACCATACCACTACATCTCATCCCTCATCCTCTATGTGTGTGTGTGTGTGTGTATGTGCGTGTGTGAGTTTTAATTGAAAAGGTTGGAAAACATTTACAATCAAAGAGTTGGTGTGTGTGTATGTGAGACAGACAGAGAGAGCAGTATCACATTCTACGTACATTGTAGTACAGTAGCTCTGTCACGGACTACTGACAGATCTCCGTTGAAACCTTTATCATAAAGAAAAAGACAGACACAAAGTAAGAAGAAGAATAAAAGAGATGTTATCAATAAATAGAACGGAGGTTCTAAAAAGAGAACAGAGGACGATGTGTCCTAAAGAAAGAATAAAAAGAGTAAGAATGGCCAGAGAAACACACAACTTGTTCGTGTATGTGATCAGACAGCCAACTCAGCCATAAATAAAGCTAAGCTAACCAGGACTAACAAAAGGCACAGTGCCCCCAGTACAGGACAGAATAACGGAAACACCAGGTGAAAAGGGATTAAATCACAGGCAGAATGTTAGGCCTGAGACAGCTCTGAGAGGTCTAGTAATCAACATAGAGAGTCGCTGGTTCAGTTCCTAGCTCCCCCAGTCTAGTCGAAGTGTCTTTGGTCAACATACTGAACCCCAAACATGCTTAGAGGGGTTGGTAGACCAGAAAGGTCCATATTGAACCTCATATTGGTCAAATCCCCATTAATATTTATAGACCAAGCAAGCAGCAATAAAACAGTCCCCTGAAGGACAATCTGGTTGATTGTAGGTCACACACCTCATTTCTTTTCAGGATTACCTTCTGAAATTACTAATCTTAAGACTCTATGGAGACATACCCTCAGTGTCACATCTTTAGGCTTTAGGCTAAATTAGGATGGGCTTTACAGCGTACACAACTACACACAACAGTGTGCAGATACCTCAGGGTTAGAGTACCATTTTGCAACAGATTCACTGTCAGGTGCAGAAAGCTAATTCACTCTGTGTTGATTGACAGACAAACAGAAAAAAAGCACTTACTAATAGCAGTATGGATTTGTTAACAGACACTGATACTTATTTAATTAATTTAATTCAATTCATTTCTTCAGTATGAAATGAACAGATATTCCACATTAGTCACATCCAGCTCGTAACATCAGATTTTGTTGTGTCGTGACAATACAGCAGTTGTATAAGTTGTATAATTGTGATGCAGTAGACACCCCCTCTGCTGCGCTGTGTCCTGTGGAAGCAGCAGTCAGCACATCTCAGTTTGAACTTGCTCTCTACATTCCCCAGACCTCATATCCATTCATGAGGCTTCTGACATTTAGGCTTTGCCAGAATCTGCAGAAAAAGTCATTCAAACTCACTCTGCAGTATAGAAGACCACTTCCACTTTGAGTGGAAGATTTGCGAAAAGACACACTGATTTTATCAGGACTAGAGGTTCCAGGTTCTATACGCCTCACTGATTACCATTTTCACCTTGGTGTGGCTTTGATAGTAACCTTTACAGATCAGCTCATTCTGCTGCTGCTGTTCTTTCCTCTTCTTTTACTTTTTTTTACTTTAAAGAGCAATAACTGTTGTTCTGTGGTCTTCAAGTGCCCAGTTTGCATTAGCTAGATGGCTAAAGGTCTTTTCAGCTGTCTTTTTACCGACTGACGTGCATCGTGATTCATTTTCAATGAGAGGCCAGCGGGCAGGTTGCGAGGCGCGGACAATCTGACAATATTTAACACAAATTGTATAACTTTTTAGCGGATAAAACTGATAAAGACTAAGCAAAACCTCATCATTATAAGAAAGTCATTTCTTAAGTTTAAACATTTTTAAGAACTCTTTTCATTATGCCAGATTTCCAACACCCCTGCTTCCAGCGGCCATGATCACGTAGAAATGACACCATGGTAAAAGTTAAATAACGTTGAATTTCAGCCTCTTCCTTCTGGGTGGAGGTTTATAGTCCCAAGATTTAGAACAAAGCAAAGCAGTACTGCATTTTATATATATATATATATATATATATATATATAGCCTATTTTTAGACACTTTTACACATTAGACAGTAGAGATGGGATGACACAAAGCAAAGGGCCACAGGTCAGATTCGAAACCCTGGGCTGCTGCAGCAAGGACTCAGTGTTGGTACATGGGGCAGCAAAAGATGAGTTACGGGTGCCTGTAATAGTTTAGGACCTACAGGAGTTTTGTGGTGCTATGACTTTCAAAAAAGGCTTTCAACTGACAGATGGTTTAGTAATGTTTATAAATCTCTTTTTATAACCATCCCATGTAAAAACCCTTGCAGTACCTTAGTCATTTTGACCACCCAGTCCATGAAGTCCTGATACAGATTCTGTCTTTGCACCTGACGCTGTAGCTCCTGTTTCCTCGCCATCAGTTC
>NW_023339718.1:25645983-25652780 GCF_004916995.1 Morone saxatilis
TATTGGTGGGCCAGCAGCCCAATGAGAAACGATTTTCAGAGGAGAAAGAGCGGGAGTAAGAAAAGTGAGATGAAGTTAAGTCAGGTTCAATATTCATGATTGTTAATCTCCCTGCTTAGACGCACTGCAGTAGTTCTCTCTCTTCTTCTTTCTTCCCTTTCACATTCGCTGTTGAGCTTCCTCAGCAGGGTTGGCACTATCCCATAAGCCATAATCTCTCTCTCTCCCTCAACTCCTTCTCTTCTCTCTCTCTCCTCTCTCACTCTCTTAACACAACAACACACTAACACAGTGACCTTGAAGAACAGCAGTGACACAGGCTTGGGGGGCATAAGTTGCTCTTGGGGACTCCTTAATCACTGATTCAGGAATCAG
The DNA here is from genome assembly GCF_004916995.1 of Morone saxatilis. NCBI lineage: Eukaryota > Metazoa > Chordata > Actinopteri > Moronidae > Morone > Morone saxatilis. The sequence goes on from NW_023339718.1 coordinate 25,646,359, forward strand.
AAAGCAGTGTTTTCCATAAGCAGTATAATACAAGGTCAAGATCTGAAGCAGTGTAGTGTGGTGTAAGTGTTACACGTTTGGTTAACAGAACCTTGCAGCAGATTGGTAGATATACAATGGCAGATGAGTGACCCAGCTTGTCTGCCATTAGACAATATAATGAATCCTGAATATTCTGAAAGAGAGTGACAAGCAGCATCATCTAAAAAATCAATGCAGGCATTCTGCCTCAAAGGCAAAAGTAGTAGCATTGATGTTTTCATTGCCATACTAACAGCTTTCATATGGGAACTAATTAGCCATAAATAATTAATAATAGGCATGGAAATCGCTTGGTTGGACTGAATAATACCAAAACAATGTATGGAATTTCCCTTCTTTGAAAAAAACAGGCCCCAAACTGTGTCCCAAGAATTTTGGAGTCAGCTATCCATCTGAAAGATTTAATTAATTTTTGGAAAGGTGTGAAAAATGGCTGTCTTCTAACTGTCACCCTTTGAGCCTCTACCAAAAATACATTGTACCAAGGTACCAGAAATAGCAATAGAAGTAAAAGAAAGGAAGAAAAATGAGTTGAAAAGATGTCAAATGACAACAGCTGTGCAGTCTAATCATCTGCAGACAAATAGTAGAACATTTCACTTTTACCCCAAAATAGATCTAACTGTAAATAAGGGCACATCTGCACTGCACTGTGTTTGGGTTATGTAAGCCTGTGCGTGTGTGTGTGTGTGTGGTGTGTGGTGTGTGTGTGTGGTTGGTGTGTGTCAGCACGTGCTGGATAACAGTGGGAGTGGCGTTGTAGAGGGTACTATAACACGCCATCACCTCATCCATCTGGCCTCTGCTAATTAACACTGCTGCAGGAGATGTGCACACACACACACACACACATACACTCTGACTCTAAGAGCACGTGCAGGACAAGAAGCTAAGAGGAGGAAGAGAAGAGAAAAGGACAAAAGATAAAGGAACTATTGCAGGCTGGAGTACATGAGGAGAGAGGGAGAAGATGAATAAGAATAGAGAGATAGACAAGGAGATGTTTTAGACAAGAGGCCTAGTTAAAGTGAAGGGCATAAGGTGGAAAACACCAGTTCTGGGAATGAAAAGTCTTCTTACAGCCAGATGCTCCAGCTGTTCTGAGTCATGTTAAGTCAACTGTTTACTGAGTCAAGATTTATGCTTCAGTGAATTAAAACAGTGTTGCCACAACTATATCTCATGACAAACGTAGTTATTAAAGGGTCACTGCACCTGAACTACAGAAGCATATTTTCTCACTTCCCTGCAGTGGTAGTAGTAGTGGGGTCTCCCTATACAGACAGTTTTGGTTCTATTAGTGCAAGTTTTGACCTTTCTGCCTTTACCCCAATACAAGTGAATGGTGTTTAGTTTTTGGTGGTCACTGGACTGGTAAAATAAATTCAAACATATTCAGCAGCAACATCCAGTGAGAGACTGTTTCTAAGAGGAGATGCTGCTCAATGTATCGGGATGGAGGCAGACATCTCAAAACCTGGACTAATAAAACCATCAGTATGGAGAGATACTACTAGTAAGGGAGAACATATGTTTTTCACTAATGTGGGTGAACTGATCCTTTACATAATTTAGATCTACATGGAGTCGATGCATATGTGACTGTCATTAAATCATCATTAAACAAAATAGTTTCAATCAATCTGGAGTGAAACACTGCTTAAAAGTATTTATATCTGAGTGCACAGGCTCAACAGGAGGGCTTTGACAACAGATAATCACCACCTTTCCAGAACATAAAGGGGTAAGATAACTAGATCTGGCAAGTCCCAACAGATTTACTAAACATGGACATATGGGCCACAATGTGACCTCAGGGAGATGCACTGCTACAACATTTAAAGGACCAGTGTGTGTAGCATTTAGTGGCATAAAATCATTTAGTGTAACTAAATGAAAACCTTCCCAGGCCTAGAAGCCATTTTTAGGACATTGGTCTTTGAGATTTACAAACTAATTGGGGCATTGTGGCCAAAATACTGCAACTGATCTCACGCTACTGTTGATGTCCATTGTGATGACAGACACTGGGAAATGTGACTTTGTCCATTTGCTGCATTGCAATTAAACAGGGCAATGACAAACTGGTCGTGTGGGTAGTTCATTTTAAATGGGACATCACGGCCCCACGGCAGGACATCCATGGCACTGGCCGTTTGACCGTGGTATAATTCCTGCCCTGTCAAGCATGTAGAAGAAACTACAGTGGCTGTGAAAGATGCCAAACACACGAAAGGCCCTATCTAAAGCCTTGTTTGTCCACTGTAGAAACATGGCGGTTCAAAAAACATCTCATTCTAAGGTAACAAAAACACAACAATTCTTATTTTTAAGTGATTATACATTTATATACCTTAGCCTTTATATGCAAAGGTGTTAGCACCTGGAGCCATTTCTAGTTATCATCAGCCCAAATAATTAACTACCTTCGATAACCAGACATTCAAAAACCAATCAACAACCAAATGAAGAACAACCCATCATTATTTGGCACTGTGTAGTAAAACTGTTGGGCTAACCCGTTCACCTTCTTACTCTTACACTCTCTTTCTCTTCTCCTTCTCCACTCTGTATACTCTGCAGTGTAATATATATATATTAGTATATATATATTGTTGTGCAGTACCACACTGTGTGTTAGAGCAACATACCAAGTGCCATACTTGGATAATAAAACAGAGTGTGACTGTGGGGGTTAATAGAGCCATGGATCATTTGTAGTGATGAAAAGCCGTCCATAGTTAAACATTCAGTACATCATAGTCATTTGTAATATGAGACAGTATAAATCATACTTATCGCCCTTTTCATTCTTTGTGAGCTTAATGAAGAATGCACAGTGTGTTATGGTGTCTGTATGTCATAATAAAGGCTGCTGAATAAGACAGCAGGAGGCAGAGAGGAGGAGCAGAGGGCAGGATGCGAGAAGACAAAGACGAGGTGACCCCCTGAACACTGGGTCAGAGCCATGTTTTATTTTCACCTTAGTCTGTGTGTCAGCGTGGCTGTTGAAAATGTGTCAAGATAGCAAAAAAAGTGCTTGTGTGCGTGCTTCCATATACATGTGAAAAAATGTGTGTGGCGTTAGCTGCTGTGCGTTTGTGCATGTGTGTCTTCCGGGCGCAAAAACGTGTCAAAATGATAATCTCATTATGTGTGTTTTCTGCCAGCACACAGGGGCAGCAGGTAAGGATCTGAAGGTGGTACAAGATGAGTCTGCAGGATTCTCTGCCGTTATGCCTTTTTAATGAAATGGAGGAAGTGAGACAGGTCAATACACCGAGCTGCTTTTAATCCAAACTGCGGACGAAACTGGAACAGAACAGAATTCTTAAATAGAAGGTCTGGTGGTAAGTGTGTGTGTGTGTGTGGAGGGGGCTGGGTAGTCTGAGTGAAAACTGCAGTCTCCTCAGTCACAGTGTACTTGTTTATGTGCAGGCCAGTTATAAGACAAAACAAAAGATTTACAAAAAGTAAAAGTTACAGAAAGTGTTATAAATGTCAGTTTGCTACAGTAAGAGACCAACATGTGGAGAGAGAGTGCAATTGCATTACCATTATCAAGGACCAGTATCAGTTTCTCCACAAGGAAACATGTTCCTTAAAAGACCTACATATGTATAACACACAACAACCTCCAACGCCTTATTATAAGCTATAACAATATCCACAATGTCCATGTGCTTCCTCTAAGCATTACAAACATAAACTTTTAAAGTTTTATCTGCGTTAGTTGAGTGAGCTTCGACTGCAAAATATTAAAGGCTTACTGTAGTTTACAAAGTGCAGGGCTTCAAAATAAGGATTGCCCACTTGCCTGGGGCAAGTAAAATGCCATTGCAGGATTCAGGCTACTAAATCAAGTCACTCACATGGGTTGGGTAGGAAGTGATGAAACATGTAGTTTTTTTCCAGAGCTAATGATGGAAGTAGCTAAGGAGTAAGCTATCTCGCTTCCTTCTCATCTCTGCTGGAAATTGCAGTACCGATTTGGTGGGTAAAGACTAAATTTATGAGTTGAATAGCAAGTGAGCATTTGGGTGGCATTAGAGGATGTGGGTGAAACACCAACTATGTATTGCACAGTTTGAGAGCAAAATGGGGTCGTTTTCCAAAGGCAAGTCAAGTTTCTGACAAACAACAGCTGACAGTATCTCGCTTGCATGCCAGCTAAGAGGGTCTTCATTGTTATATGAAAACTAAAAAGCTATTTGTATAGGGGCTAGTAATAATTGACTTAGGGCAGGTAGATTTCGGGACCACGTACCTGGTTAAAAAAACATTAACACTGACCCCTGAAGCGCATCCAGGACAGAAGATTCACACAGCTACACAAAACAATATCCCATGTTCCCACATCTCAGCAATTACCTTAGGGACTATAATCCTATCATAACTGATAGAAATAATGTCCTACAAAAATACACAAAATACAAAAAATAAGACCAAAATGATCCTTTACTGCAGCTGCCATCGAGAGGCATAACATGACTGCATTAAAAGTGCTGTATAAATGCTGTCCATTTAGCTTTTTTCTTTATTATTTCACCAGCCTGTATTCTAGTGCGAGAATGGCCTGATGGTGGTCGTGGCAGGAAATGTCAGGGGGTCATTAAAACTTTGCTAAAACAACTGGGGACAATGAATTAACATTGCCAGGCATCTAGACTCGCAAGATCTGTAGTTCCCAATACAAAAGATGTTTGACTTCGTTATATGGTACATTGATCTGAAAGTATTTTTTGAAAGTGCCTGCCCTTTTCCAAACAGTTTACAACAACGGATTCCCAGATGGTTATGTGTAACAAACCATCTGCTGCAGTCAGGTCAAAAATGAAAACCCACAATGAATTTTATGTCATTCTGTCCAGTACTTATTGAGATGTGTGCTTAGATAGAGCAACCTGCATAACCATCCTTTAATCCTGCAGCTGGTGGGACAAAACAACCAATCAGAATGGAAGTATAAAAATTATATAAAAAACCTGTGGCTGCGATGTCTGTGCTTCTCTCTTGTGTTGTTAATCCATGCTGCCTCCCCCACAGTTCACACAGATATTCATCCAGCATCTACTGTTTCCTCCACATTTTACACACCTTCATGTTTGTGTTCCATGTTGTCTTCCAAATAGAACCCTTCTCCCCAGGGTTAGCCTGATGTCAACAAGCACCCTCTCTGCTCAAGTGTCCTTGATCTGAAAAAGGACTGAATCTCCGCCTGTTGTTGTAGCTGAAGTAAATCTTCATGACCCTCACCCCACAGGGTGACCCTCACTTTACTTCTCTGTGTAAACATCCCTTGTCTGGTACCCTCTCCTTGACATTCTGTCTGCAGTCATTAGCACGGGAGGATGTTAAGGTTCTGCTGTAAAATCATGTTACTGAGAGTTGTACTGTGTGATACAGTGTCTAGTGATACTAGTCACAGATTTCAAAATGGCGTTGTCCTACATGGTTCCACTCATGCAGAGAATGTATAGAGCAAGAGCAATGACATTTGACTAAAAAATTATGTTACAAGGCTGTGTGCATACGAGTCTTGGTATTCCTATTTTAACAGAGACCAATTTTTTTCAGTGGTGTTATTTGTAGTCCGGCTTTTTTGACCTTGACTTGACAGAATGATGACATTTTCTGGGGGCTCACTGTTGCAGTGGTGTCACGACTGTACTGTCATGACTGGACTCAAGCACCAGTGGTTGTCTAGGCACATCCTCAGGTGAACTTTTGTTCACAAAATTTTGGGAGCCTTAAAAACAGCTCTGAGACTGAAAATGTGGCCCCTGTCCAGCTATGGAGCCCTGAATCATTTAAGGGGCACCTGGCCTATAGTCTATTCAGTGACTGACAGCAGCAATATTGAGCATGAATTGCTTCCTGAGTGAAACCAAGTCCAGACTCCTTTGGAGCCAAACAACAACCATCTAAAGCTATAACAAACATATATAAGCGTAAGATGCACTTTATGTAACAGTTCCTGGACAACACTGACTGAACAGCATCCTTTCAAAAAAGGCCCAACATCTTTTTACCACAATATTAACATACACTAAGTCCACATCTTCTAATGTGTGTCTTGGTGTGAATAATAATAATCATTATTCCATTGTATAATATTCTTAAGATATGAAGACAAGGAGATCCCAATCTTATACCATGTCTACACAGCAGCATGTGAGCAGAGCAGCAGCTTCAGTCCCCTGTCAGCATCATACAGGATGCGTTCAGGTGCAGTACAGCTGTATAGGTCACATGCTCAGAGCCCAATGCACAATCGGTGTACTGTAGTTACATGAGTGAAACACAAGAAGATAGATGTGATGCTTAAAAAGACAATGCGGGTCAAAATACAGTGTTACTGTTATGGTTTGGCTTAGTTT
>NW_023339718.1:25652880-25660198 GCF_004916995.1 Morone saxatilis
AAAGAATCTTCAGTTCCCACTCACCAGTGTGTTGCGTCTCTGCTTTGGGGTCCTAGACTAAGAACTTAACAGTTACACAGCTAGCCAGATTAAAATATAAGCGTATCTGTTCCGTTAGATGCACATAAGACAGACGGACGACTGCAAAATGCTACCATGGCTGTTGCACATTGCTCTGTTAAACCTTACTGCTGTGCTCAAGTTAAACCAGTTTCACTTTGAGCACGTTAACAGTGATTTTCAGTGCACTTGCAGTGAGATGACAGCCATCCCCAGCATAACATGAAAGTGACCTGTGATGACTGAAAAAGGTTTCATGCACCCAAACTCTTAGCTGGCTTTTGTCCTGTTGTTTTCTCCGAGGCAGGATAATGCCAGGGTCTTCTTTTGTTTTAAAATGACGACCCACTAAGAGTCTTTGCTAGACTTGTTTTTTCCCAGCACTTTCCTGATCTTTGCTTTTGCTGATCATATGTAGACAACAGCAAGTAAAGTTTGAATCATTGACAGTCTGATTTCTGTCACATTTGGCCTTAGCAGCCCCGTAACCTGCTCTCTTATCAACACTTAGCATGCATTTGCAGGCACATTTGTCATTATTTTGTTTAAATACATTTTATTTAACAGAATTGTGTTTTTATTTTTGTATATAGGATAGTTTAAATTGATTTGAAACTGTAATAATAATAATAATAATAATAATAATAATTTTTAAATTTTTTTATTTTATTACATTTTTGACATCATGTCACGGACCACAGAGAGGGGAATAGAAGGCCGTAAATGGTCCACGGGCCGGCAGTTTGACTCGCCTGGTCTATAGGGAGCAGCCACCTCCCAGTAAAACCTCATGGTCACTCTCTGACTGTTTAACATACAGCCTGCTGCTGATTATCTTATATTGACAGCACTCTGCTACTCTTATGAGGTATACCTGTGTGTGTGTGTGTGTGTGTGTGTGTGTGTGGCAGTGTTATTGTAGTGTGTTCCAGTGTGCAGCAGTGTATAAACGGAGAGATAGTGGATACTGTAGCCTGTGGGTCACCTTAGGGTGCCATCTATCCACACAGGCAAATGGATCAATCGATAGAGGAACATTAATCTGTAGAAGCGCTCGCCTATAGCCCCAACAGGACGGCACTGATTAGAATAAGAAATATGGGCCCACCCACCCCTGGCTAGTGCACTCTGCCACACACACACACACACACACAAAATAAAAACGACACCCCCCTCCTTCCATCTCCAGTCTAGGGTGACACTGTGCTGACACAAACAGCCTTCACTGCGCAGAGAGCAACAGAGAAACACTGTTACTGTCTCTGTCTCCACTATGAGCTACAACAACATGTGAACACTCAACTCACACTCTTTAAATAGCTGAAGACATTAGTGATCAGGTGGGACAGGCCAGAAACAAGCTAAACATTCACATTAATTGCATCTACATGAACAGCAAGTCAGTGTCTGTAGTGCCTTTCCTGACCTAATATGCATCTTTCAGAACACTTTTCAGAAGTGCTGCATTATGTAATATGATGTGTATTTCCCAGGTTCATGCTGGTACAGTTCCAGTTTCCTGATGAATTGTTAATGTGAAATTCTGAACAATTCACAAATACAAAATGTTTACTTCACAAAAATCTGTGTTTCAAATTAGTGTGAAAACACAATAAAGTTATATTTTGATTGCTTTGATTTAGTGTTGCATGGTGCAGTGTTTTGGGTGACTCACCCAATAGATTTATTGCAGGGAGGCTACACAGCCACCTCCACCTCCACGGGCAACGGGACAAAACTCACACTGAAGGCACTGCATCAGTGTTATTTCATGCCTTTGGTCTTTAATTACAATTCATTGGATAACAAGATTGAAAAAAATGATTCTAACTGTTGTAGTATTAGGTCTAAATAAGAACTTGAGAGTGAAGAGAGGAGGCACTGTCGAACACAGTGTGTTGATGTACTATCTTACAATCAAGACATGGATGCTATGTAAGGGATAAAGGGAACATAAAAACTTCTTGCATCAAAAGATTGGGAAAGTAGTTGCTTTTCCAAACTTTATAACAGTGCATGAACATATCTAACGCTACAGTGAAAATGAATGATTTATACTTGTGCGGAACATTGTGGTAGGTGAGAAGCTGCTAATGGCTGATAACAGTTATCTCAACTCTGGATTTTAATGACTTACTAATAAAACGCAGGTGATACCCTGTGGTCGGAGTCAATTCATTTAACTTCAGTTTAAAGTGTTTTGGAAATACATTTATAATATCGATTATGGTTTGTGGGCAAAGCTGCTGTTATTCTTCATTTCTCTTAAAGACCTTTTTCACAGCAAAATTGGAGGGTAAACACAGATATTACCAATGATACTAATTAAGGTTCTGTTCCATTCAGGTCAAACAAAGTCAGGTTGCTGCTATTGTATATGTTCACACACTGTAAAGACTCAGCTATACTAAATGGAACAGAACCTTAATCAGAATCATTGGTTTCTAAGAAACTATAAATAACTAATCTGACAATGGCAACAGACAAAAACAGAATATGGCCCAGCAGCACAAAACATACAAAACTGCAACTAATAAGAGAGGTTTAGTGACAATACACATATTGTAAGTCAGTTGATTGACAGCAACACTATATAATCTAAAAAGAATAAATAATTTCTCATTTCTAAACCTCACTGGTTGGTAGATCAACTTTGCCTTTTCCCAGTATCGACCAGATCAAAGTGGCTGGTAAACGTCTTTCTCAGCTGAATTTGACAACAGTCTAAATTGTTATAATCCAGAACACACTCTTGTACAGGCAGAGCCATGAGGAAGGTTGTAGGTTTTTATCTGTTGTCACAACATGGTCACAATGTTTCCACAATGCAATGACCTTCCCTGAATAATTGGGGCTTTAAGAAGCTCCCCTTTAGCAAGTTTTTTATTCATTACTGACTGTTAGCCCACCAGGTGAGACATGCTGTCTCTTTTTCTGCTCCTCAGTGGGCATTGCATATCTACTTGCAACCATGGATGTATGAAGGAGAAGTGCATACAGTATTTGAGGCGGGCTTGGTTCATTCCTATGGGAACTGCTCAGTGGTGCATGAAGTCAAAAAAGTTTGACAAATTACCCGGATCTTCTGGATACTTCTGCATCGTGCATTCCATAGAGCAAGCGCCCTAGAGACTTCTGCTGGCCGAGCCGCTAACTTCCGGTTTAACCCTCTGCTAACTTGATTGGGATAAAATGATTTAATCGTATGGCTCCTTTAGAAAGACAAAATGGATCAAATTCTGAGTGTACAGTTTGGTCACTATGTCACATTGGCTTCAAGGCCCGTGCTCTTCCTGGGGGCTTGGTTGAGAGAGAGAGAGAGAGAGAGAGAGAGAGTGAGAGAGAATTTTCTTAACTTATACCTGAAATCAATCCACCCTGAGCTCAAAGCAAGTCATGTGTCAGCACCTGATAAGGTCAGATTGCTGTCTCTACACCATGTACATCGTCCTGCCACCGGAAATACTCACTGGAGCACCAAATGTAGATTCATTCACCACTGAAAATAATCCACAAATGTCTTTCTTGAGTAACGTTTTATAATAAAAAAAAGCGATTTTAGGAAATGACTGTAGCTTTTTTTAAATGAATATATATATATTTGTGATCTGTTCTTACTTATTTAATAGGAACCAATGGTCTTAGGACTGAGAGCGACAGAGAGGCTCGTGGAGTCAGACAGTATTGAGAGACGGACTAACACGCTGTTGATTTTGGTCTTTTCATGCGATGATGACCTTTAATAAAAAGCCAGCCGTATCCATTTCATGCAGCAATACATACTTATTTTAAGACCTTTATTCTGTGGTTGGTTTTTAAAGAATTCAGACATTTCATTCTCTCAAGTTGCTGTTTTTACACTGTACTTTGGGATTTTACTTTAGTTTGTATCACATCCTGCCAAAATGTGTATGCAATCAGTCAGACTGTTTCAGGTTTCTTGTCAGGATGGTGTGAAAAATTATGAATAAGATATAGAAGATATAAGAATAAATAACTAAGATGCAGGTGGTCACTGTTGCCTTTGCTATCTGTGTGTTGGCAGTGTTCTCTGTCAGGTGACCTTGCCACACCTCAGCTTTAGCTGAATCGATGCCTGTGGGCTGTGTTACAGTAATGACTACCAGATAAATAGTGCAAGATTGACGGTGTTTCTCCAGCTGTGTGTGGACGGAGGGGCCGTTGTAGTGTTTGATTGGTTTATCAGCGACAGATCCGCAGCTGCCTCCGCACTCCCCCGTCGACGCCCAGCACTGAATCTAATACCGCTCCAGTCCCGGGACAAATCCATCAATCTAACACACACACTCACACACACACACATACATACACACACAGCATAAGCTCCATCTGAGTAACATTTCAAGCAGCAGTGTCACTGTTACATTACGTTCAAAATTTCAAGTCTCTCTATATATCTCTGTCACTGTCTCTTTCTCTGTCGGTCCCTGATTCACACACACACAAGCCCAAAGGATGTCTGTCAATATCAATAAAGTCATCTCTTTATCTTCTTGTCATTACAATCTCACACGTACACACACTGCATCTGTTGTGATACACTCCGATACAGCTGATCGAGCAGTAGGGGAATTATAAACAGCCTTGTTAAAAATAAAATAAATATGTATTTTGCAACCAGACATCGTACAAAACATCCTTTAAACTGCATACATGAGCCAACCTGCATGAGCAAGAAGGAACAACTCCAGGTGGCATCCATTTTTAAAACCAAATGAGAAGTTCACCTGACACAGTCAAACGAAAGCCAATCAACATCCACCTACAGTGTACATTTCTGCCCCAGAAAGAGCTGATGACCAGTAAACCTGATTAATGTCCTGCACATAATGTCCAAATAATTAATATATGAAACTTAAAGCTAGGCAAGTAAATCAAGTTTGGTTAAAAGAGTAGTCTGGTATTTTGTAAAATAAGCCCAGAGTCAGTACCTGTGCATCAAGTACAGAGTTATATTCAGGATGAGTAACTTAGCACAGAGTCATTTTCATGGTGTACAACCATGCTCTGTGAGGCTGCACTTAGAAACAGCAGTGCTTTGAGCTAAATGCTAACATCAGCATGCTAATGTGCTTACAATTAAAAACTAAAATGTAAATATGCTGACATTCAGCTGGAACTTTTTACCATGTTAACCATCTTAGTTTAGCATGCTGGCATTTGCTAATTAGCAAAGTACAGCTGAGACTGATGGGAATGTCATTAGTTTTGCAGGTAAACCAAAAGGTTGGACACTTTCAAATTTCCAACTGATGATGGCACTACAAGAAGGAAGAAACAAGTTATTACAATACATCCTGAGGGCAATGTGAATTTGCGTATCAAATTTCATAGCAATTCAGCAGGTATGTCACTGAGATATTCAGTCTGGACCAAAGTGGTTGACATTGCTGTCAGCAGAAAAAACTATTTGGTTTTAGAATCAGTTTCTTGACCAACAACCGTGGGGAATAGTGACTGCATGTATCATCTTCATGAGTCCACTTGGTTCTTAGCAACCAAGACCCCATGGACCTGAGTCAAGCCAGGTCCAAATTACTGTTATATTTCTGTGGGTCTTGCTTCTGTGAGTCAGTATGATGATATATGATAATTGGTCAATATTAATAGCTAAGAAGATACAGAGGGTTTATAAGGCAGGTTTGAATTTTCTGGAACGTGTATTTTTCCACTTTCTATAGAGCTATTTTGCTAGGCTAACAGTTTCTTCTTGCATCCAGCCTTTGTGCTAAGCTAAGGTAAATACTGTACATCCCAGACATCTTTGTACAGAATGTACAGGGAGAAGCTTCTAATTGGACTAGGCTGAAGGATAGGCAACTAATTCAATTTGTTTAGGGTTAAGGTAATGTAAAAACATGGGTTATTGTTGTAGGCTACTTTATATTTCAAAGGATATAACTTTCAAACATATACAACAGTCCCCATCAGCACATGAAGTTAATATAATAACACTGAAAACCACAGTAGCCTCTATGAACCAAATATGAACTCTCTGCAGTTCCCTACTCAACACCCCACCAGACTGTCACCAATGCAAACACATATAAATGCAAAGCTGTGGACTAAATATTGTAACATTCTGTAATATCAATTCAACCAATTCAATAGTAAACAGCTGAGCAAGCCAAACCTTGACAATAATGACAAATTGCACAGAAACAGACACAGCAAACTCTTAACACACACGTTACAGTGTATCCACAGCAGCCCACTGGACCATCATGTAATTAAATAAGAGTGTGTATGTGTGTCCCCAGCAGAACCCAGGGGCCCTGAGCCCTGCTGCTGCCCCTGCTGCTTCCCCTGCTGCTGCCTTGCTCCAGAGCACAGCAGCAGCAGGGCAGTGGAGAAGGAGGTGGAGGAGGTTTGACTCTACCTTGCCCTCGGTCCAGCAGAAACAGATGTTACTGGAGGTGCTCAGGATATCCGAAATGAAGGAGGAGATGCCGAGACGCATGGTGATAGACGATAACAACACCGGAGAGATATACAGATAAAAGAAAAAAGAGGAGAGATAGAGAGAGATGCAGGAGCTGTTGACAGAGCGGAGACCGAGCAAGACTGGAGAGGAGGAGGAGAAAAATATAGAGGGAGAGAGAGGGAGGGAGGGAGGAGGATGGCTGCGCTACTACTGCTGCTGCATGCAAGACTTGTGAGTGTGTGCCTGTGTGTACCTGTGTGTGCTTCTAGTGTTCAGCTTGAGGATGACAAAGCGCGCACATTACTGTTTTTTGCAATTAGTAATGTGCATTTCTCAGAAGAACAGAAGTCAGTCAGAAACTGTTCACTCACTCAAAGTCATCCACTACCATAACTCCAAACCATTTTGTGGAAGTTGTAAAAACAGTTTTTTTACATTCCACACCATAGATAACACACAATGACTGTAAATTACACAGCAATCTGCTGGGGGGGCACATGGAGATCAATCATGTCATCCTAAATATAAGCAGTGATAACCAAATTTTATTTTTAACCAAACTACTCCCCGTTACATATTAAAACAGTGTTTCCCAACCAATTTACTTACTCCTGACTAAGTTAGTAGTTATATTCAGTGCATAAACTATACAAAGAACCCAAATAGTGAACACATTTACTACAGGAAGTTTGTGTAAAACAAGTTTGGATAAATTTTGAGCTGATTATTTCCTGTGAACATTGCATCTGAAGTGAGTTTTCTGATGGTTTTAGGAGCTTTTTATACAATTCTCTGTTTGTATTGTGTATATTA
>NW_023339718.1:25660291-25667815 GCF_004916995.1 Morone saxatilis
TATTTTTTAAGTTTTCTTACAACCCTTAAAATCAATTTTATTTATTGTTTCTTTAGTAAAATGTAGCCTGTTTCATTAAAAAAAAATCCCAATCCCTCTCCTGAATTTTTGGAATGTTGGAGTGAATTTGCTTGCTATGCAATACACATAAATGGTAATACTAGAAAAGAAAGGAGAAGAAAAATACATTTTCAGTTAGCTCAGAAAGCTGCTCTCAGCCAGACTAAAGAAGCGAATGATAGCTAGGAGGCTAACGTTAAAGCTAGCATTACTAGCTTCCTACTGAAGCATACTGCAGCATTTTCTGATTTATCTCTGTGACATATACTGTAACGTAGCGCATCAAGAAGTGCCATTCTTTTTAGAAAATAAATAAATAAATAAAATCTACTTCAAAGACAACAGTGATACATACTGTAATGCTACCTGTCATGGAGTAGTGAGTGACAAAGCTGCTTTTTTTGACAAAAGTGAGAGATCTTTATGTTCACATAAAGTATGGACACAATACAGACATTAGCATATAAAAACATCAACACAATTCATGGCCAGGTTCATCAATTCATTCAAATAATGTGTCACACTTATTGGATTGACTTGCAGGGGCATAGGAAATCCATGCAAGTTCAACTTTGGTGAACTTTTTGAAAATGTTAATTTTGTTGCCCCTTCCATCCACTCCAACCTCCTTCCTACGTGCACTTTGTCGCCCCCATAACTACATCACCTGCTTCTTCCTTTGCTCCTGTCATAATTCACTTAATTCACTTTTGGGGAAAATAACATGAAATAACATTCATATCTTGAAGACTTACCTAAACTCTACCCCTAACCAATATTTACCTAACCTTAACCTCACCCTAACCAATGAACCAAAAATCAGCTTGTGTCCCCAGTTGGACAAGTCGTACCCAATTAATGGGTCTTTAGCCTGAAATGTGTCCCAGAAGATCCCCTAAGTCAGACCACACATTAATATATGTATTTTCTATTCACGCAATTAGAAATTCAGCCCTTTGAATCCATTCATTATTCAGACGTTATGCTGAATCAGTAATGTCATGTGCCACATTATGGAAGAACTGAGTGGCAACACACACACACACACACACACACACACACAGAGGCATTTGTTCCAACTCAGTGTCTGCCCTCTGGTCAGAGAAAACATTTGAGCTCCTACTCCACTGTTAAATACATAGAAGTAGTTATTTTGTGATGTATTTGTCTTGATTGATATTTCCAACAATGCCTTTCAGCAATCCTGCAAGAAGATGTGTGAATTTGTTGCTTTCAATCAACGGTGGGTGTAAAAGTGTATGAAAAAATATTAACAAGTAACAAACAAGTATGACAGATAAAAACAACCATCAATAAAAAAAGCAATGAAAATACAGACAAGACGGTACATTCTCAGCTTGCTGCTGAAGCTAAGCCAAATACATTGAATGATTCATAAGGTCCATGTGGCTGACGTGTACACTATATAACCTACTGTACTGGCAACAGTCCATGGCTTATTACCGCCAATCATTAGTGTGCAGCGTGCATACTGTATGTTACTGTGTGTCATCTCATTAAGTCTAAAAAAAGATGTACTGTTCATTAATTTGCCTTATATTGCTGTTCAAGAAGTTCCACACATTTAAGCTATGTCGGACTGATGTAATGAGCGAGTGATGAGGGAAATAATATTTGGGAACATAATGGACGAGGTCCATTAGTCTTACACCAGAGCAAGTCATATGATTGTATAAAAAAAGGGATCCTGAGATGAACTTGTCCTCTGTTTGTTCAGGTTTGTAGTCAGTTTGAATCATGTGGCAGGATTGGTGGGCTTGGAAGCTAACATTGGACCTAACCATATGATCAAGCTACAACTGAGAACATCGCAGACCACAACCCCTCAACAGTCAAATGTGGGCAAATAAAAGCAGAATTTCTTGCTACAAGATCCCAGAATACTGCATTTAAAGTGACAACAACTAAAGAGAACAATGAGCCTATTTTACATACTAATACCATAATGATAACTATACAGAAATCCAGGGAAGTACCAAAAGCAAAATCATAAAGTCATTTTACCTATGAATTCTAAATAAACTATATATTATTATATTATTATTAATATTATTATGGACTGATCATTTATCAGCTATAATTTCCTTATCAGAATAATACATAATTATATAAATATCCCATTATCGCCCAATACTTTATCTAACCCAATAATCATTTAGCATCTCTAATCAGCTCAGATTTATAGATCACTTAAGAAATATATAGAAATTTTAACTAAATATCACTAGGAGAGGTACCTGCAAAGCAACTGCCTCAGGTCCTCAGACCTTCAGGTACACCTAAAGGCCCAGGTTTACTGTGTCAATCAGATTGTGGTAATTTGGTAAATTGCAAAATTGTTTACCAGTATAACAGGACATTAGAAGGGCCAAAAGGGTTGTCCTGTATTACCTGAACTTGGGTTTGGTAGAAAGGCCCTGTTTCAAGTCTCATGTCAAAGTGTTTCACTTTACATTATGCTTACATTATTCTATGCTATGGCAACGGCTGTGCATGTACATGCAGCAGCTTTTTGTTTTGATCTGTTTTGGGTTATTTTTTGGCTCTATTGCTTGGATTTGATTTTAAAGGGCTTTATTCAAATTTACTGGATCAGGAGACTTTGGCTATGGCAACAACTGCACATTCAGATTCTGTATCTAGCTAGTCTTCAAACGTCTCTGTTTTTGTTTTAATCTGTTTTTAGCTTTATTGCTGAAACATGTATTACCTATGACAGAAATAGCAGTCATGGGGTTTAGATTAAAGAGTGGTGGACCTTGAGACGATCAGCCAGACAGAACCAGCCAGAGTGCTGTGGTTGCCCCAGGAGGAGAGGAAGAGTGCCAGATAGGAGTTATGCTGGCCCAGCTTGGACTTGAGGCTGCTGCTAGCTAATGTCCGGTTTTGGACGAAATGGGACTCCGACACCAACACACAACGAGAAATCAGAGAATGTTGTGCCCACACCTTTACAGAGACCTGTTCCATCAACATCTCAGATCAAGCACTGGGTTGGGGGGTCACTAGGGTCCCACAGCTCATTGCAATTTGCACATTTAAATGATGAATACATTCTATTGTAGATTTGTCATCTTGAACTTCAAATCAATATCAAAATTTATTACCTCTCCGATTTTAATAATGAAATGGGAGTACTCCAGAACTGAATAAGTATGTGTCAAATGAAATAATACTTTGTTTCAAAATAAAATATGCTTCATTAATTGCATTATTTCCTTATATATTTAATAATGTTGTAATTCTATTACACTGTTATTGTACTTACTTAAATTGCATTTCATCTCTATTCAGTGTTGCAATATAACGCAATTAATTTTTGCAATTATTTTCATACATTTAAAAAGATTTTTTTTAACTTGTTTTGGTTAATTGATTTTAATGATTTTAAGTTACTCGTTTTACAGAATTCACCTTATTAAATCATCATCTAATCTAATCATTGCATTTTATATGATGGTTCCTCTCATTTTTATATATGACATCTCTGTAAGCCAGTAAACATGCATGGAGCTTGCATAAGAAAAAAACATGTAAGTGGTTAAACAGTCGGGGTGGCTGTTAAACATTAATGTGTTCTTTTGATTTGAAGGCCTGCAGGGAGCTGAGGCATCATTTACATAAATAGATTCTCTTTGATTTTAAATCGATTTCTTGACCACCCCACTCTGGCCTTTTTCCCATACACTCACACACATACTCAATGGAAATATACCTACACACACACACACACAACTCACCGTGCAGGTTTCCAGAGTTTGCGTGGTGGTGGGATCAGCTCTCTCTTGTTGAGGGGGGCGACTCCGAGGGCTGCCTGCATGATGGTAATAAACTTCTTGTACTTCATGTTATTGCTCATCAATGCTCCAGCGTCATCCCAACACCTGTCAGTCAATCTGTTGCCATGACGACGCCTCCGCACTTGCCTACAGTTGGTCCACCCTTGCTGTCAGTAGGGGTTCCTGGTTGCAGTGCTGAGGAGTGGAGCCCGTCGTCTGGAAGCTGAACCAGGGAGATGTGCAGGAGCAGCAGTGGAAAAAAAGACAAAAGACAAAACAGCCGTGTACTGATTTGTGTTGAAGCATTACTGTTACATAATTCTCACAGAAAATCCCACCACAGGAGGATAATAGTGGCACTAAGCCGCTGGGTGCTTAAAGTGGTAATCCGCCACATCCATCCACTCTTCTTTTCTTTTTTTCCTTTTTTTGTTGTTTGGTGAAAACTCTAGTCGGCATTCACACTGTCATGTTTAAATTAATTTTAATGTCAAAAAAGAAGGAAAAACATCTCCTTGACCAACACTTTGGTCCAGAGGAAGACATCTACTGACCAGACTGACATGACATTTGCTGTGAATGTTCAGAGACTGAGTCCCACTGTTTTTAGTAAATATGCTTTCTCTGTAGCAGCAATAATCAACTTCCTATACGAAGGGGGGCACTTTTGCAAAATGACAGGAGGCAGGGGCCAGTTAATAAACAAACATTAATAATATTTTTCAGATAATTCTGATTTCTGACATCGTAGCAGCCCCATGCAGTCAGAGAGAAGTGTCACTGATAGGCTAACATGCAACTTCCCAAATAACATCAACAAACAACAAGATCACTGAACGTTTATTATTTGTATAGAGAAACAAAAAAAATCCCAGCGTGAATCAATTTATTGTCATTGTGAATTAAAAAATGGTCAGAGGGCCACCCAGCACCAATCACTGGCCTGATTTGGCCCATGGGCCTTAAGTTCAGTATCGTTTGGACCACACTCAGTGTTGAATGTTCATTTTTAGTAGTCATTATGTTCTTTGAATAATTAACACTGGCTAGCTGGAATTAAGACCTCACTGTTAACAGTTTTCATTGACTGTCCTCACAGAAAACAGCAGCATGGGTCTTTCACTCGTATGCTGAAAACAACCTCTATTTCCATGACAAGAAACCACGTGGTCATATGAATACTGACTGTTGTCTCAGTGAGGCAAAGGCAAAAGTAGCGTGACATTGTCATATCACAGCAAAAGCCAGTCAGTGGTCAGACTGCATAAGAGATGCTAATAGTGGTGAGTTTGCCTGGGGCAACACAAAAGGGGAGAGGTCTACACGTTCTGAAAATGTTTCAACTTGAGCGAAAAATTCATGCTCATCCCAAAGATTTATGGCTTCTTTTCATGAATGTACAGAGACACAAGAGACAGATAGAACCGGAGTTCCTGGTCTGAGATCAGTGAGAGTCTGAGCGGTCACACAAACACAGTTTTCACATAGTGTTGCTAGCGAGCTACAGCTAACATCCATACATTAGCTGTGCAAAAACACTGCACAGGTAGCATTTGCTTGGATAATGTTTTAAAGGCCTCACTAAGAAAAAAGTAATGGGAAAAAAGCTTTTCGTTGGGCAATAATAACAACAATGTTTTTTAGGACCCCAAACTGACCTTTGTCACTAAAGAAAACAATTTGGTCGTGCCTGTTTTTAGACAGTAATAAATCATACTTATGAAAATATTTCAGCATTTATATAATGAAATAACAATAAATGTATGATATTAACAGTGAATGTTCATACGATTTTTATTTTGTAGCAAATAGTTCATTTTAACTACATAAGCTAGCTTAACTACCCTTACCATGACATGATTTCACCCTTATTAAACTTTTTTGTTGTATCAAGTTGGGGATCTGATCAGTGAGACCGCTGAACCTATATGCAAAAAAACTAACTTCCTGTAAGGTGGCGAACTGAAAACCTACTATTTAAAGACACAGCGACGTCTAGTGGATTGTTTGAGGATAATACGTAACCGAGTGGTAGAGATGGGTCAGTCAGTTTGAGTTAAGTTCAATACATTTTTCAATAAGATATAGTGAGTCAACCAAACAGTGGAGCAGAGCTTTAAAGGGATAAAACAAGGGATGCTGCCATGAGTGAATGAATGATCCTCTGTGATCCTCCAACATGTTCACATTGTGGGTTGTAATTATTATTGGATGCTGTAACTCTTGCAGGGATTCGGGCTGTGTTGTCACCCTGGATAATCCACATAACTCACTGTCTACAACTGTCATCAAGATCTTTTTTTGTTGATGTATTTTCTTCTATTTGAGGTTTTTTGTTATTGTATAATCCACTGAGGGATGCACCATTTAAATAGCATTACATGAAAAATAAAAAAAATAAACTGTGTTATAGCTGTGTATGTATGCTACACACAATGAGGTTCATTTTTCAGACCTTTTTCTAACAGGTCTTTTTAGCTTTTTACCTCTAAAAGTATTCAAATAAAGCAAACTGATCACAAGGTCACAACCTATAGACATAGACAACTTGTGTATAGAGAGGTATGAAGAGGAAACTACTGTCTTCATCTGATAATATTCACTATAAACTTCAACAGGAGACCATCCTGTCCACTGCCTCAGAAGATAAATTAGACATTATTCAAGACATTTTGTTAGCCAATCATATTGTGCTGAGTTCTATTATTTTATTATTTCAAAATACTGGACTACAGTGTCGCTAACTACTGCTGCTAATAACAACACATTTTATGAATTTTTATCAGGCAGCAACTGGAGGGGAGGGGACAAGATGCAGCACGAGGGCCACAGTGGCTATCCAGGGAAGGCCTGGCCCCAAAATGCACCATGCAGGTCTGAGAGAGGATAAGAATGCCACACAGAAAAATAAGAAAATAAAAGTAGTAAACACAATAATAACAATAATAAGTGTTAATTATGTTGTCCCATTAGTTCTTAGAAATGTCACCAATTGCTGTAAAATGCTTCTATGTTGTTTATTTACCTATGTTCTCTTTACTTCCTGGTTCAGATGCTGCTTTTAAGCCTGTTTGCTCTCTGAGAGACACATTGTGTGTGACTGACTGACAGCCATCAGTCTGATTAGTGCTGACAGAAGGTGACTTCTCGGACAGTGCAGGACCATTACTGCTAAAACCTTTGAGCTCAGTGTTTTTCACCATGAAAGTCAGCGGTCAGCTCACAGCTCAGAGTCCTGCTATCTCCAGTCCCGTGTGAGTCTGATGTGATTGGTAAAGAGAGACAGTAAATCCTCTTGTTCTCAGCAGCCTTCACTCATCCTCCAGTCAGAGTGTGTCGGGCTGGTCTGATCCAGGAGCAGCAGACAGGATCAGGCTGATTTCCAGAGGATCAGCTGCTCACAGCCCTCTGCAGGGGGACACTGCTGTCTAGTGGCCAGTGACTGATCAACCAGAACAGACTAGATTCACAATTGTCCCATGCCATTTTAAAATGCCTTCAATATAAAAGGAATACTTTCAGCATAATGACCCCTCTCAGATTTTATAAAAACATATTGATGAACATGGACTGGACAAAGGGTGGCAGAAGCTCAGTGTGTAGGGACTTGGCTTGGGAACCGGAGGGCCGCCGGTTCAAGCCCCACAGACCACAGTATGGAGTG
>NW_023339718.1:25667835-25674280 GCF_004916995.1 Morone saxatilis
TTTCACCTCCTGTGCACTGCTGAGGTGCCCTTGAGCAAGGCACCTAGCACCTAATTGCTGCCCACTGCTCCTGTGTATACAATAATGTATAGGATGGGTCAAATGCAGAGGCCAAGTTTCATTTCATGTATGTAAATGGTGTATATATACTGCGAATATGACAATAAAAAGACTTTCTAAAAGAGGAGTGGGATATACAGCAGTTATGCTAGTAACAGTTCCTTTGCACATACCTATTGTCCCTTTCAGGGTGTTAAACATATGCTAGGAGGTCTCTTACAAAAAACAATATCAAAAGACTGAAGCCGTAGTAAAGTAGCATGGGATCATGGGAGTTGTTGTCTTCACCACCATTGCAGTCAGCTTCTCCGGTTAGGATTCCTTTCAGTGTTCATGGTTCAGGAGGTTTCTACCAGAAGCCGCAACGATCCACAGAGGTCTCCTCATCTCCAAAAACAAACAAACCCACTGATTTAAAACCCGCTAAAAACATGAATAAAGCAAAGTTCCACCTTAAAAATCACTGTTTGTCCCCACATGTTGGCAGACTAATGGACAACGTCCCGAGGGGCTTGTGAGCCGAGGTGGCTGCTAACGTTAGCTCAGTTTATTTCTCAGATAACTTCCATGACATCTGATGACTTAAATCCTTCATCCGGTTCAAATATGAAGTTAAAAAGATTTAAATAGTGTTGCAGGCAACTGCAATGCATGCAGAAAGGTGTTATGACAGCAAACGCCAACAGGTTGACAATGAAAACAGGCAATTCAGTGAAAAATGGAATGGTGTCTTCATTTTGCCAACTTATACCAATCCTAAACCAATGAGTTTAATCTCCAAGATGACAATTCCTGTATGCAGGGTTGCTAATATCAGGCATCATCAGGATTTACAACATGCTGGCTTCAATGCAGTGTTCCTGTTTATTTAGTGGCCCCTGGCCTCCTGTCAGTTTGCAAAAGTGTCCCCCAGGCAAAGCACGTTATTTACCCCTGACCTATAGACAGATGTATCAGGGAGGGAGAAACTGCATGACCTGACCTGAACACAACTGTTGAATCCAGTGTTTGATGAAACACCCACAGTCAGATGATTGATTTTACAGTGAGAGAAAAAAATCTCAAGTAAGAAAGCAAACACATGAAAATCCGACTTCCTGACTGGATTTTCACTACAAGCATCATTAGCCACCTTTGCATTAAATCCAGCGAGCAGGCTGTTTATTTGAAGCACCTGCAGATAGACTTTCTACAGCATTCTGCTATCCAAAAGTTGTTTTCCTCTTGAAACAAGTAACAAATAATTGCACAATAAATAATCTCCTGTCAGTGCCAGCGGGCGGTTGTGAAACTGTCCAGTAAGCTGCTGCATACTTTCATCTGGGATGTTTCCCTAGTTTCCTCATCCGCTCCTGAGGATGCAGCGAGTATGCTCTACCAGAGGTCTGCAGGAATGATGGATTAACCACCAGCTGCAGATATTTACTTGAATTGCATGAATTCAAATGACAAAATGTTACCATGATGCATCTTGGTGTTTGCTGTAAGTGTAAAGTGTGTAAATTGTGGTCTACTGGGCTATCTGTGGTTATGTCTATTTGCACCTGAGAATAGTCACATGGCAGCTTTTTGGCTATTTAAACCCAGAAAGCAATTAGGAAGTCAGGTAACATAGTATAAATAGGGAACTCCTTGTTATAAGAAGGTTGTGGACCCAGGACACCAGGGTTTATGTACTGTGGAAAACCAAAAATGACTTTGTTTTCAGTTGCAGTTTGGTTAGGTTTTAGAAAATATCATGGTTTGGGTTAAAATAATAAGGCAACGTTGGTCTCCTGAGAGGCAGGGTCACAAACACAAAATATATACACAGAGTATCCATAACGCATGCCTGGGTGCAAATAGCCCTGTTGGCCTAACAGAAACATTGTGCTAGAAACATAAAACAGTAATAATCAGCATTTTACTTTTAACAGCATGTATGTCAGATGTAGAAAAGTCTATTTATATGATCTACATGTACAGTGATACAGTATGTTGAATACATGCTGGATATCTCAAGGGATCCTTCCTCTGCAGCAAATGACCTGTTTTGATCATTATTGTGATGGCAGCATTTTACCTTCAGATGCATCAGTGATTATATTTCAGTGATAATCAATGTAGTGATGCTGCTCCAGTAATCTTAATACGTCGCTTTACCCCATTAAACACTGCTGTTTTCATTCTGCATACCGAGGCTGATTTTTAATATAGAATTATATAGAGTTGTATTACAGTATGTTGAAGTATTAGCTTTGTATGCTGATCACATATCAGTGAATAGACCTGCCTTTATAAAGACAAATGACTGGATGGTTTAAATATCATTTAATTACATCAGGATGAAATTACAGGATGGAAGTAGACTGGGCATGTCTACGTACTTCAGTTTCTGCTGTCTGCTGGATGTGGTGCACGGGAAACTGAACAGATCTCAGCTCAGACTGAAAATACCAAGTGCAAATACACAAGCTAAGACATTACAGAAACTCATGCCAATGGTTTTATAGATGAAACTGACAGAACTGATTGTACATGGTCCCTCACAAATAAAATTAATTATAATCAAAACAAAATGGGGAAATATTGTCTACTGGCCAGCACTGTAAAACATTAGAATATTGTCAGAAACTCAAGTGTTGTTGGGGTCAGGTGTTATTCAGACCAAGTTAGCTATTGGCAACAATGTCAGTAGCATGTGTAAATGCTGACTGCAATGAAAACAGGCTATTGTGTTCAATGATTGGACAGTGTGGGGCACTGAGGACATGGAGGAGTTTCTATGAAGACTGAATGTGGCTCAATTCTACATCATTCAACATCTGTGGGTTTCCAAATATTTAATGAGAATGTGTCGAATCACCATAAAATACAAATGTACAATTCATTATTGCAGCTCACACATATAGATCACTGACATTATATACAGTACAACTGCTCTACTTAGGGATAATGCTGAGAAGATATTGTGGAGTTGTGGAGTTAAACATATACTCTGTGTCTTTGGCTTCCATATGATCTAACAATTGTTTCAGTAGTTGTGCTGTAGGCAGCTCATTAGCAGGTGTGGGGTCTCAGGAATATGGCAGGCCAGAGAGGTCCATGTTTTTATTGAAGATGATGGAAAACTCTTTAGAAAGCAGCTGGTGGAGGTTCACACCATCATGAGTGTACACCCAGTGTTCACCTGTCCAGTCGTAGCGCTTCGGCCCACTGCAGAAAGAGAAGAAAGGAAATCAGCTGAGATTCTGTCATTTCAGATGTCTCAGAATAAAAGTTTATTTCAGTGTCTTGGTCAGTTTATGGACTCAGTGAGAGTTTTACTCCTCACTGGAAGTTTAAAATCTCTGTATATATCTGTATGGACACAGAGTGGCTCTGCAGCGCTCTGCAGCAGTCTGGACGGCTCTGTGTGTAACCGCAGCCGGACAGAGCTGCTGCAGTGCAGAGGAGAAAAGACAGACAGCTGCAGACAGATGTTAGTGTTGTGGAGCCATTTTTGCATACGAGAGCACTGAGGTGGGTCCCTGAGAGCCGCTTTGTGATGGTCTGATGATGTGTGTGTGTGTGTATGAGTGTTTGTTACACTCGGTGTAGAATAAAAACAGTGTGGAGTCAGGTGAGTACAGTTCCTCAGTCTTACCTGGTGGGAGAAGAGAGCCAGATCTGTTTGTTTGGAGTCTGTTTGTTGATGACGTAGGTGCCATGGTCCCCACCCACTTTCACTGTCAACACACCACTCTGTACATGAACCAAAGACAGAACACACACACACATTAACACATTTCCTGTGACACCTGAAAGTAAACTTCAAGCACAAACCTAAATGGAACAAAAATAAGCTTTACATGTCCAAGAAATCCCTGGAGCTGTGTGTAATCCCCACCTGCTGCAAACCCTCAACAATTCTATCCATCTTCTATCTATCTGCTATGTGTAACTTTGACAGCATCAAAAAACAGTCAGTCTGCCTCTAGAAACTCACGAAAAACTTTGACGCTAAACATCGTCAATCTAAAATTAAAACAGAATCAGCAACTGCATGGCATATTTCTCACTACTGACTTAGAAACACATTTCGGTGAAAGCTCCAAACGAGCTGCTATGTTGGTCCTGTTTAAAATCCCAAAGCAGAAAGCATTTGTCCAATCAGGTGCAGGCAGCCGTGTTAGCATAGTTGTAGGAGGGAGTAGCCTTTAATGGCTATAAGTATCAGGAAGTGGCACAAACCCTTGACATCCAAAAACACCACTGTGAACACAGACCATCTGATTTCTCTGACTCAGGTGTGCAAAAGCTTTTAGTATTTAGGTTTTCTTAGCAAAAAAAGTCTGCCTGCGTGACTCCTTATTGCAAGTTTCCTGCAGCGTAGATGCATGTCACTGTTTTGCAATGAGCAACTGTCAGAAAAACCTGCCAGCATCGATAAAAGGAACTGATAAAATCGGAAGGCATACGATTCTGATCGTGGGACGATTTGGAACCGTTTCCCTATTCTTATCCCTTCTAACCCCTCTAAGGTTCACTAGTGAACATGTTGTATCTCATTTGTTTAATCTGTACATAAACAGAAATCTAAAAATGATTTGTCATTGTAGTGGAGGAATGTGTTCAACTATTCTTTTAAAAGGG
Organism: Morone saxatilis; assembly: GCF_004916995.1. Lineage (NCBI taxonomy): Eukaryota > Metazoa > Chordata > Actinopteri > Moronidae > Morone > Morone saxatilis. The sequence continues at coordinate 25,672,510 of NW_023339718.1, forward strand.
TAAGTTAGGATTTACTGAAGTGGGGTTTTATGAGGTACTCATCTATACTCAGTGTATTATTTACACTAGACGGTAGTCAGCACGCCCCCACTGTGTGGAAGCAGACAGAAGTGCCGGCACAGAAGCAGAGCAATGCACTGCTGTGGATGGGAGCAGAAAGAAAACATGTTTCACCTACTTTGCAATTGAAGCACACACTATATTTAGAGTATTTTCACCGTTTTATCTAGTTGTCAGACAGCCCTTTCTGAAGGGGGACTGCAGTTATATCGCTCTCTTCGGAGCCACCAGACTCCTCTGACAAAAACAGTCATTTTACCTCAGAATACAGGAGCTGCTGGTCGACCACTGACTTGATCGATTAGTTTCTTTGTGTTATAAAGGGTTACTTCGGATCTGAACTAACATGTTGAAACACCAAAGTCACACAATAACGCACATTCTTGCTGATTTTTTGATATTATATATCTTTGTAGGTGGGCCTTTTTAATGTGGGTAAAATATGTTTTGTTGCAGTGCATTGCTTAGTTTCTGTGTTGGTACTCCTGTCTGCTTCTCCGAACGGGGGGAGTGCCGACTGCCGCCTACTGTACACACAGACTACAGATAAATATATATAATATATAACACCACTTCAAAAAACCTAAACTATCCCTTTAAGCATGCTACTACCCATTGGATTAAAGCCACTGTGTTACAGGGCTGATGCTCTTAAAGATGGAGGAGTGCCCCAAAAAGCACAAGAAAGTGAAGAGTGAAGCGCCTCTTCCTGATTATTCCATAAAGATTTACTCCAGTACCTCTCTGAGCTCCTCTGCCGAGTGCAGTACTGCTCCTGGATCTTATTCAGCCAGCCAAATCACAGCTCTCTAGCTCTCTTCATTCCACTCTGTGTGTTTGTGTGTGTGTGTGTGTGTGTGTGTTGTTTATGGCTCCATATGTCACAGCAGCCAGTTGAAAAAGGGGGTCAGCTGCCAAGATTGGAACACTGGCCAATCAGTCAGAGCCAGTGGAGACAGCCGCTATCCAACCAAAACGATTAACTAACACACACGCACACGCACACACACTACACACACACACACACACACACACACACACACACACACAGGGCCGCTTTATTAATCACCCTCTCATGGGCCACTGACAGGGTGGAAGAAGATGTTACAGAAAAGAAAAAGGGAGAGAGATGAAAAAAGACACAGAGGTCTTGAGACGGTCACATGGATCTGTGCAGTGGATGCCCCAGGGGAAATCCAACAGGACAAACTCACTACGGACAGACGGACAGTGCGGTGGGACACAGGAAACAAAGCGCACTTTGTCGTCCATGCACGCCCCTCACGTGAACATACAGACACAAATACATGCTGATGTGTGCAGGACAATCTTTCTCTGAGAATATTCATCAGGCAACCAATCGGCGGGACACATCAGTGGCAGCTGTTATCAAGCCTGGCTGTGACAGTGTGGAGCATCAATAAAGGCGGGCTGACACACACATCACACACATCACAGTGGACCCCCTGGTGATGTGTCAATCTGAACAGGAGATGACACACTTTAAAATAGCATCAGCTTGTAGAAACACGTCAAAATACTCATCTGTCCATTTGTGGAACCTCTAAAGGATGCATTTCCACTGAGAATGTAACCAATGTTCAAATCTTATTCTACAACGTCTGTAACAGATCAAACGCCAGATCAGGGATTCATTTACAACCTTCTGTTTTTTGAAAGAAGATAAAGAAGAGTCTGCATGCTGGCAGCG
>NW_023339718.1:25674380-25685796 GCF_004916995.1 Morone saxatilis
TGATGACAAGGAATGATCATTTTTGCATCATAATTTTCAGTTTCACTGAAAGCACTATTAAAATCATGATGATGGGACATTTCTGTGGTGGTGTGTACCAAACCAAACCGAATGTTTCCTTACATCTGGAGAATAAGATTTATTGTTCAGGACATCTCTGCACAACTACAGTACTTCATTATAATGCTGTTGGTCAAATAATTGCAGCTTCTGTCGTCTGAATATTGAACTTGGCCATATTGTGATTTTGCAGCCCTACGATACATTGTGTCTAACTCAAGTGGAAGCTGAAGAGTGTCAGTAAGCATTAATAATAATGAATGCATTAATCATTCACCATCTTGATGACAGGGGCGAGGAAAAACCGCTAGCCTCAGTTTTACAAGTCCAACTCAAGTGGTCACACAACCTCAGACATCTCAACCACTAACTGTCAAGTGTGTTGTAAAACTGCACAATAGGTGTGCATAAAAGTGTCAGAATAGTAGGTCAAATCTGAGGAACCAACATGTAGCTCTGCCTGATGTCAACTTATTTAGACACTGTTTGGTTAATAATTTAAATGTTAAATCCATTTGTTTGGATCATGTGGTTTAACAGTCTGGCTTATGCTTATGTAGAGTCCTCTCTGTTATACAGATGTGAGGCACCACTTTATTCCTCAGTAATGAAGTTGGTAGGTAAAATATTTTCATATTTGATAGAAATATAAACTACCAAATTCCCCATTCTGGAAAGAAAACTGAAGCTGCTCTGACCTCTAAATGGCCTCCTGCTCCCTGGTCCTCTGTCCTGAAAATGTATCCTCTCTGATGGGTCGGGGTAGGTCTCTCGTTGTTTCTGTGTAACTCCAGGATTTACAGTTTTTAAGCTTCCTGCCAGATAAAACTCGAGCTGTCTGCCAACAAGAACAACAGCCTGTAAGTTTGTCGATTCTACTGGGCGAGAAATCAATAAGGCAGCGGAGCCCAGCAGCCAAACAACAGGCCATGTCTGCAAAAGAATCATGGAGCACAGAGGGGTAATGGACTGTGAACAGCCCACACCTACAGGCTCTGCTGTGGTGTCTCCATGAAACAATAAGAGCCGAGATCACACTTTCCTCTGGCTTTTGACTTTGAACTGTTTTGCACTGCAGTAGTCTGTGGGCAGATTTGTATTAGTTTCAACTGATCCATTGCCAATACCTAGAAAACGACCAATATATCTGTATCGGTGTATATACCGATACCAGCCAATATGGAAACTTACTTTCAGTATAAAATGCTTGTGGTATTATATTGGTGTCATCGCAAAGTGTATCCAGCAGAGTGCGCTGTAACTTACAGTACTGATGGTATCTTCAGCCTGGCGTTTAACTAGGAGTGGCTTTTAGACATTTTTTACTTACTGTTAATTTATTTTAACTATTTGCTTATTCCTCTTAGTGATTTTATTTGTTTGTCATTTCTGCCTACTTTCTTAATTTATTTACTTTTTAGCTTTTTATAGTATTTCATTATAATTTTTATCATTGTATTCTATTTTTAAATCTACCTCATTTAATGTTTACTCCATTCTGTCTTATTGTCTTGTCAATCATCTGTGAAGCACTTTGAACTGCACTAAACTGTATGAAATGTGCTATACAAATAAAGTTTCATTGATATATAGATTGAAAATCCACAGAGAAACAGTCAATTTTCATTCCAGCTCAAAAGTTCACTACATCTGCCACCATATTAGTAAACTGTGAAGTTTCCCCACTAAATTTTGTATTGATCTCGTATATCTGTCGGGCTCACTCTACTAATACTATTGTATGGATTTTAAAAAACATGACCGATTTTTGTCTTTAAACCCCCAACCGCTAGATAGCAGTGAGGGCTATGATGTTGGATGTTACAGGAATTGTGATAACTACAAATACAGCTCTCACTGCTCTGGTTGCATTAAACTAAAAAAATTATTTTACGCATTCGGTGGTGTGTTCTTTACACTATCAGTTTTCCTAAAAATGGATTAAAAAAGAATTGCAATATATGACTTTGCTTACAGTATCACAATATATTGAATTGTAACCCCTGTATTGTGATACATATCGTATTGCCAGATTCTAGCCGATACACAGTCCTAATACTACAATGGGTTTTTGACTAAGTCAGCATGCGCAGCCAACGGCAAATGTTCACCAATGTGCTTTTTGTGTGGCAGGAAGAGGACGTATGTGAATGAGATGTTTATGTGAACAGAATAGAGGCTCATTACAGACCAAAGAGGAAGAGGTTTGCTTCTTTAAAGTGCATAAATTTCAGAACGGCACCGATTACAGTGGACTTCACTGTACCCTCTCAACTTTGTGCTGGGTTGAGATCCAGCTGTGAATAAATATGCATTTAGTTAGAAAAACAGCAGGAGAAGCAATAACCTGCTAACAACTGAAACTGAAGACTGCTACTATGAATTATGAAGGTTAATAAAATAATAAGGACACAATGTCAGAGCAGGTGCAAGGTTATCTGAAAATAATCCACACCCTTCAGCCAATCACAATCCATGGAACATATTATGTGAGCAATAGACAGCCCGCTCCAGCAGCTCAGACTGTAACAGGTGGAGGTGGTGTGTATACATCTAATGGCTCACTTAGCTGGAGAATGAATTCATGCAGACAAATGCATTCAGTAAACAAGGAGTGCATTTTATTGATCAGCAAATTTTTGTTTAGTGAACGCAGCCTTGCCCCTCTTTGCTTACTGTTACATAACAAACTGTTTTAGTTATAGGTCTATATTTGTATTAGTTCCTATATTTTTGGATAACTGCAGCTCTCTGGATATGTATGCGGTGCGACTACTCTACATCTGATGTTGTTGAGATTTCTGTTAAGTCACTGTTCCCACCACATCCCTCCCTGTGACTCGTGTTAATTCAGTCAGTGTGGACAGAGTTTCTATTTGCATTTACACCCATTCAGAATCAGCATTATTGGTCAAGTATGCATACACATACAAGGAATTTGACTCTGGTTTTTAAGTTGGTCTCACTGTATTTACACACAGTTCCAGTTTACAGGAAAGATAGACATAGATAGTGTGTGTATTCTTGAGGTTTAACAAATATGTTGAATGGATTTATTAAAATCTGATTTTAATAAAAATCTGATTTTTCTTAAACCGTATCTTCTGTTTGCCATAAAATTTTACAAATCTAAATGTATCTACAGTTTGGTATTGGGAGGGACTTTGCTTTGGTTTGAGTATTCTTTGAATATTTTGGCACTTTTTTGAGAAAGAATGAGAAACTTGTGACTACTGGAATCCACTGTAGCTAATATAGTTCATGCTGACCACAGCATGTGTTCTTTCAGTGCATTAACCTGTCCTTGCAAAGGTAAAACTAACACTTGTAATTAGCACAGATACAATTAGTTGATAAAAATGTCAAACAATTTTGGTAGCCTATTAATAGTTTTTGTTTATGAATAGTTAGCAGAATTATCAATTATTTATTATTATATAGTTTATATATTACCCAATGTACTAAGGACTTAGCAGCATCTAGCAGTGAAGTTATATGAAGCAATAGCCTACTGCTTGCCTTCCAATTGTGTAGGAAAAACTACGGTGGTCGTGAAAAATGCCTAAGGCTCTATCTAGAGCCAGTGTTGGGTTTGTCCATTCTGGGCTACTGTAGAAACACGGCTGTTAAACATGGGGCACACCAAAAGGCAACCTGTGGCATTTGCATATAAAAACATGCTCATTCTAAGGTAACAAAAACACAACAATTCTAACCGTGTTTTCAGGTGATTAGACACCAACGAAAACAGACATATGAATATTATTTCTGCCAATAAATCCTCCTAAATGTTACACACTGGACCTTTAACAAGATGTAGAAAATACGAACCACGATAGCGAACCTGTTGCCTTCCTCTCAGGTGAGTGGCATGAACAACTGATGCTCATCAGCCTATTATTATAGTGTAAAAACACCATGTACTGCAGTCAGACAGGTGGCAGTGAACAGCAAATAGACTGACTTACAGAGAAGACAACATCGTAGTCTGCTCCAGTGAAAGCTTCATCTGTCAGGTCTTCAAAATAATCAGCCAGAGCATCCAATGTCTTATCTGCCAGCTTCTCATATGCCGCTTCTGACAGCTCACTTTTTAAGACAGTGACAAAAGATTACATATTAGTTTGAACATTCAACAACAACATTCAATGCAGACTAGTGATGCTTAGAAAATAAAAGAACTGTGCTTTACCTCATCTGTAAAGGGGTGGGTTTCTCCTGCCTTGGTGATGTCAGATGGATGTTCTTCCTCCACCTTGCACCACAAACTCCACTCTCAAACCACTGACACAGAAAAACTGAGGTCAGACACTAAACAACAAGGAGGTCTCATTAGGGATCATCAGAACTGTGTCTAAATCCATTATGGCTTCATCCCGTTCACTCAGCATGTTCCACCTAAAAGTAGCTCAGGCCATGAGGGGACCTGGTATGTGACAGTTCCATTTTCCTTAATACGGTTTTATTGTAAACACTAACTACATGTGGCGGGAGGTAGGACAAGCCCCTAACAATGTGTCCTTAAACTGACCATTTTTTTGAATGGAGTCTGGTGGCATAACTTACTTTGTCTGGAAGTCGACAGATGGGATGAAGCGTGTGTTTCGTGAAAGGACGAACTCCTGTGAGGTGAGACAAGCTCCTGACCTGGAACATTAAATAAGAATATGTGCGTTAACTGTCAGTGGACTTGCTAATGGATGGAACAATAATAAATAATAATAAATAGTTCTACGTGTTAGCTAACCCTAGCTACCTGGTTGGAGAGGTTCCTGATGCTCTGCGCCGTCGCCATGTTGAGATGCGTGTTCGCAAGGTGACATATCTGCGAATAAACACACGGTGCTTTACTGAATAAGAGCATGGTCAGCTAGCAGCTTGTTTACGCTCTAGAAAAGTTCACCGGTGTCTCCACTTCTTCTCCGCCTTCCTCCTCTGCTTCTTCGTGTGTTCGATTGTTAGTCCACACTGCCCCCTACTGGAGGGCGGGCAGTGTGGCTCCGTTTACAGACAGCAGTAAGCATGTCAGACCAGCAAGAAAACTGATTTTGTAGGCTCAGACATTTAAACATTTTGTATGAAACAGTGGTGGAATGTAACTAGTAATTTAACGTTAAATGTAAGTCCATTTAGTCAAGTACTGTACTCAAGTACAAATTCAAGGTACTTGTAGTTTACTTTTTTTTTGTATTTACATTTTATGCAACTTCATACTTCAACACAGTGGTGTAGTGTAGAGTATACGCAGGTATATGGAGTATACCCACTTGTTTTTTTAGTCAGCATTGGGTATACCCACTTCTAAATCCCCTCTGAAGCTCATTATTTAGTCATTTTTTTCTAGAATGACAAAGGCATGACATAGTAAGGAATACTAAACTTAAAATGTATAATTATGTAGTTGTCTCACCTGTCTGTGGGCCAGTATTTATTCTTCTGTGGATAATGTTAATTTCATATTGATCCTTACTGCCTAAAGTCAATCAGCAGAAGTTCCATGACAATGTGCTACAATGTGTTATAATACTAGTGGTCATTTTTTCTAAATATAGTAGTCTTATGTGTGCTGGACAGGCTGCTTTAAACAAAAAAATGGGGCAAACATTAAGAGTATACCTACTTCTCCAGGCACCACTACAACACCGCTTCTACTCCTCGAATACCACGTGTCTCAGATGTGCTGATTGTGAATGTAATAAGCTGAATGATGCAGTGTTCCTTTGCAGGTTGAGAAAATTATCCTACTTCTTACAATGAATAACCTTGGATTCTTGGATTACCTGGGAAATACTACATACTTTAACTTAAATAAGGTTTTGAATGCAGGACTGTGAGTGTAGTGTAGTAGTAGAGTATTTTCACAGTCTGGTATTAGAACTTCTACTGAAGCTTTGGTCAAATACAATCTAGCATTCAACAACCCCTGTCTGTTATATATGAAAAAAGTGTGTTGTAGTAGAAACCAGCACGTCAGAGTGGGAGGAAGGAATCTGTACATTCGGAGGCTTTGAGGGGCCCTCTGGGCAGTGAATGACACTTGTGGTTGTTAGCCGAGCTCAGCCTGGTTCCTCCCTGCGTCGCTCTTACCATTCAGCAGAGTGTACACAGTCACAGTGTGAATGTGGAGTCAGCTCACTGACACAATAAAAGAATGATTGTTTTAAAAGTGATATTGCATCCACCCCCCTTCCTGCTGAGTGCTGCTCATCTCACAGTTTCACTCTTTCATCATGTTCATCAGACACAGGTCAATAATGCATTCTGTTTATTCACTACAGTTTTGTTTTTATGAATGAAGCAAAGCTCCAAAACATTTTGTGCTTACAGAGCATTGTATGTACTGTACTCCAGCAATACTTTTATATTTATATATATATTATATTTTCGATCATGAAATTTTGTTGTGAAAGAGACTAAAAGAGACAATTTAATAATAATTTTGCAGTATATCTGAACAGCAGGCCAGTGTAATGAATACTTGAACAATAAGCCAGTAATAAAAATAGTTCTTCTTCCTTATGTCTAGCAGAGTGTGAGATACTATTAATTAATTAATTAATATTTATACTTTTAATTCCTGATGTTATTGAAAGTAACTGATTCATGTCACGTGCTAATTCCAGTACCTAAAGTGTTAAAGAGGAGAATAGAGATGTGGCTGTTAACCCCTTCTGGTTCTGTTACAAACTTCAGACCAGCTCACACCCAACGCTCACACCCCACTTTATTCATGAGTCTGCCCCCCATGCAGCCGTCCTACCAGGGCTCAGCCAATCAGCCCGTTGACAACTGGTGAGATGTGCTGAGGGCCCGTCTGATTGGCTGGCAGCCTCTCTGGTGAGGGCTGTTCACTGAGAGATCAGTGGAGGATTTCCGACTGAGACCTCTGCTGAGGATCTCTATTAGACAGGATGTGGGGAAAAGGGGAGAGAGTTAAAGCCGCGTAATCTCATTAGAAGTTAGACTTTCACTAACCTGCAGCTGTCATTCATTGATTAGATTGATCAGTGATCCTGGGTTCAACCTGAGGGACTGGTGGTCTCAGAGCAGGGCACGTGCAGGATTCAAACCCTCTAGTTTAAGATCTTAATGCATAACTAATTGTAAAGACAGTATTTTTGTTTCATCCCATTTACCTCTTATAGTTAAAATTCATGAACAAAAAATATATTTTTACTGTAAAAAACTGGCAGCTATGGTTGCCAGAACTTTACCATAATAAATATGGTAGAACTTTTTCACTATTACGGTAAAAGGATATTAGTACTTTGGATTGTACGGTTAAAGTTAGAGTTTTATTCCATATTTTACCATATAAATAAAAAAAGTTTTTACCACCAAAAGAAACAGTTTTTCCACATGAAAATACCATATGAATGTTTTCTGGGCAATTTACAGTCTGTAATATAAAAAAACTACTTTATTCCATATACATTTTAAAATCCTGTATAAATAAATGTTTTGCTGTAAGACATCACAGTTTTTTACTGTTACAAAAACTGTATTCAACCTATTTGGAGTGTATGGTCTTTTGCTGACATGGTTTGACAGGTTTTCACCGTAAAACCTACAGACATTTCTTACAGTGTATTATTGTGCATGAAAAACCAACTCACAGAGCTGCACATAATAATACAAGCATGACCTTCTTATTTCACTCTTTATGGACACAATGAACCTATTGCTCATTGGCCCCATAAGGATTTGGGGCCCCTGGGCAGCTGCTTGCTTTTCCCAGTGGGAAACTGTCACTAACGTTTCAGTTTATGAAAGCAATCAGCAGTTATCAATAATCTATGAACACTGGAACAAAACCGTGCTACATGAAGCTCCTGTATGCAGTCCTCACATGCTGCAGGCCACATGTGGGGGCTTCACAGATCAGATACAAACTGCTGAACGCCATGAACCTCAGCTCTGCAGTGTCAAGGACAACTATGTGTTTACTGTCATGTTATTGTAAATTCCATATCCCTTCTCACTGGTTCCAAACATGGGGGTCCTGACGCCCACTATAGTCGCCAAAGCTTCACAGTGGGTCATAAGGCCTTGATTTTAAGGCGTGTGGGAAAAAAAGGTCCACTATGCAACTTGTACAGTGTGATGTAGAAACCTGAAGCCACCAGTGCTTATTGCATTGCAATTTCTTTCTTGCAGCAAAAAAATAAATACAGAACATATCAGACATTGTTTCAAGCAGACTAATGTATTTATGTCTTAATATATGTCTGGAGGGGATGTTTAAGTGTGTATGATTGTTGAAAAAAACTGTATATAAAAAGTTCCAAAACATATCAGTAAAACCTATCGCTGATTCAATATTCACAGGAAATAATCAGCTCAGAATTCATCATTTTACACAACCTTCCTGCAGATATTGTGTTCACTGTTTGGGTTCATTGTACAGTGTATCAGTTGTTCTCTGCTGATTGATATACACTGAATATATGAAATCTCCATAAAATATGCACTTACTCAGTGATAGTTGGGAATCACTCCAGCTCATGTGCTATTCATGACACAGCATCAATAAAAACAGCACAACCTGTCAGTGTAAAGTCCTTATGTATTTATTACAAAATATATCCAAAATATTTGCCATCTGCTGGAACAACAGGAAGTCTCACCATGACAGAGACATTTTCACGCATCGACATTACATGCTAATGCGGTTTAAAATACAGACTGGTTTGAAAAGTCTGTCACTGCATCAGCACACAGTGACAACACGCCTTTATCTTGATTAAAAGCAGACATAAAGGGATGGACTACAGTACCTCACATGCAAATTCTCTGTCTCTGCAAGTTTGTTTCCACACATATCTGCAGTAAATGGGCAGTTCTACATTTCTTTTTGGTTAATTATACAGAGTAATCTCAACAGGAATTATGTGTTGCATACTCCCATTAGCAGTATAGGCACTTGGAGCCTTTTCCATCCTATTTTGAAGGACACACTCATGATTTTGTCCTCACCTGTTCTGTGCTGTACATACTGGAGATTCTTGCAGTCTTAAAGTGCCTCTTGGATCCAGATAATCATTCTTTCATATATTTGTTCATTCATTCAATGAGTCAGTCATGCTTCATATTTCCGTCCTCTTGTGGTTGAACCAGGACTATACTGCTGAACTGTGTGGGCTGCTTCACAATTGTGACACTGTGTCCTTGTTAGCTTCACAAACAACCAGAATCTGTAGTAAGAAGCATTGTTATCATGCACTCATTCAACAATCACAAACATTCACCTTTTAGGCATCACTGCTTCTGTGTACAGTGCTCCATTTGGCAACAGGACAGTAGAAATGTTTCATTTGAACCCAAACCAAACCTGACAGCATTGAATGTGGAAATAAAAGCAGTCAGCAATTAACTGTCTCCTAGCCAGCTCCATTAAACACAAACATAGAGAAAAAGAAGATGCTCCCACAGAATAGTCTGATTAGCTTGTATGGATTCTTTTCATATCTAGCATAGAGATTGGTCAGAAGACACTCCAGTGTCTCTTTGAAAGCACTTGGAAGACGTCTGAGGTCAGTGATGAATGATTAGTCTCTTTCAAATTGTCCATCGTTCCCTGGGTTTACTGCTCCGTTCAGTGACCCGGGCTCCCTGAGGGAGGCCCAGCTGCTCTCAGGCTCTCAGGAGGCTTTGTTGGTGCACGTTCCAGGAGTCTCCTGTAGGTTCACCTTGGATCTGCACACGGAACAGACAGATGAGCTGTATGGCAAGTTAGCGAAGGCTGTAAATGTAAGTGTAAAATTCTTGTAATAACAAACATTAGCCTTGCAAGTAAGTATTCTGGGGTCCAAACAATCACTGCCAACAACAGTCCCCATTGCTCTGGAGCATTTAGGAAGCCTGGAGTGTAGCTGAATAAGCAGGCGAAACACATCGCCTGGTGTGCACTCTGCTCTTACGCTGTGTGACGTGTTTTTAAATGCACAGAAAAGGTCAAATATTCTGTTTAGTGGCACAGAGTTGCACTGCTTGCCAATGTCACACTTAGCCCAGACAGCCAATCAAGCAAGAGGTGGGCCTTACTCCACTTCCTCTCTGTTTGGATACCAGTAGATGTGATAAGAAGCGGTATTCAATTACGCTGAACTGAAAAGTACCGGCCAAAAGCAGGACGCTAGTAGAAGTGCTCATCTTCCAGACAGAGAGACGCAGTATTCCCAGCAGGGTTTCTTTTTTTTCAGTAGGTCGTAAACCAAAACCTCTGCTTTTTTCCTTCCTAATCCAGTAGCACAGCAACAGAAAGAGACTGACATGCTGGTGTTACTGGTGTAAAGATGGTTTGCCATATGCTTAACTTGCTGACTTTTGTGCAGAGTGGTGAACAGCTCAGACTATATGACTTGTGTTTGTGTGAATTGAGGTTCCTTTTTCTTACCTGTTGTGTGTCATGTGACTCTTGACCAGGTGACCAGCAGCCAGAGCAGCCATCAGCGAGAGCTCTCCAGCCAGCACGGTGGCACACACAACCCTGGCTAGCTGCCGGGCGTTCTCCCCTGGACACTCCTGACTGGCTCCCTGCACACCCAGCATCTGCGCGCACACACACACACACACACACATATTAATTACCACCAAAATAATGCAGACAAAACTGAAGAAACAATTTTCCTGTTCGTGTAATAACATTTGTGTTTTAAGTTGGCTAAAATGTGTGTGTGTGTGTACCTGGAGGCAGTCTGACCAGGTGGTTCCTCCTGATGTTCAGGTCTCGTAGAGTCTCCAGCTGACCCACCTGAGACGGTAGAGTCTGGATCTCATTACAGCTCACATCCTGCAGGGGGCGATCCACACAACCATCAATAACTGATAATCAATAACTAATCATACAGTGTACAGGGAAATGATAAAATCCTAATCCCAGTCATAACTGCCTGTGGAATAAAATCAATGTGTCAGCTGATCGGCTCTTCTGATCGTACCGATCAAACTAATATTGATCAACCGAAGCACCCGTAGTTTTAATCAGTGTCAAGCGTCTTGTAGACTCGCCACTGCCGACCTGTCGCGCGACAACGTGACGTCACGGGAGCGCCGTAACTATTTATACTGTCGCTGGTGGTCGCGACACTAGTTGCAGTCTTCTCCTGAACAGAGGTGGCGCAACTGAGCAAAGGCTACTACCGACTTTGCTATTTCTACGCACTAGAAGAAGAAGAAGAAAAAAAAAAAGAAAAGCTGAAAAAAAAGAGTGGTGGCGACCTCGCGCCAGCGGCCAAAATCCTGTCGCCAGCGAGATCTACGTCATTTTGATGTCACAGTGTCGCGCGACAGGTCTCAAGCGGCCTTCAGTGGGACTGATCACAGATCAATAACAGATCAATAACAGATCAATAAC
>NW_023339718.1:25685896-25689193 GCF_004916995.1 Morone saxatilis
CACACACACACACACAGATTAACACAGGAAACACAAGAATACCTTAAAACAAACAAATGTACGATAGCACTGCTACTTTACCTGTCCGCAGGCGATGTAGATGGCAGCCACCAGGTTGGCTGCGTGTGCGTTACATCCACCGATGCTACCCGCCATGGCAGAGCCCACCAGGTTCTTACTGATGTTCACCTCCACCAGAGCTTCTGTCGTTGTTTTCAAGACCTGCAGCACAGGGACAAGGGGTAGGCGTGAGTTCGCTGATATAGAGTTAATATGAGATAGGATGACTCTAATGAATAGGGTACAACTTAAACTAAAAGGCATATAAAACTCAAAACACATGATGAGTTTACATTTCACGATCCCACACTAGAAGGGATCTTTCAGGGTCAGCATTTCAAATTTGACAGGGATAAGCTCATTGCTGCCATATTTTTTTAATTTAATTCACCATTTTCAAATAATATATAATTATTAAATGAATATGAATTCCAAAAACATCTACTGATCCGTTACACCACTTAACTGGAACTGGGCACGACAGGACTAAATCTTAGTGGTCCTACGCTCATAATAGTGCTTTTTCTCATAGTTTGGCTTTAATCCAAATCATCTAGAAAAAAGGTTTAAATCAGTAAGTGGGCATATAGTGAAGATAGTGTACAGTTTAAAAACTACCTGCTGAGTCTAGGTGTCTGAATTTTACTTCAGGAAACCAGAACCCACTGTCACGTTTATTGATAATTGTATTACTTCCAACTACATTCAAGGATTTTGAAGGGCTGACAGGGCTATGCTTTCCAAATACTTCATTCAGCACCTCATTGTACAAAATGTGCAGCAATGCAAGCCAGCACCAGCATCTACTGTACACTGGCTATGACTATGGACTGAATTTCTGTTGATAGGCACAAGGTGACTTGCTTAAAAGATGGGACAACTGATTAATGCCAGTGAATGCTGTACAGAATCCTGGCTCTTCCTACCTCTCTGACCACTTTAGCGGGGATGGTGGCCTCGCAGACGGCAGACTTGCCCCTGCCTTCGATCCAGTTGATGGCGGCCGGTTTCTTGTCGGTGCAGTAGTTCCCGCTGACAGCCACCACCTGCAGCTCTGGGAAGTGCTGCTGCAGTCTGCTCAGAGCCTGTTCTGTGCCCTGAACGCAGACCGTGCGTTAGTCATCATACATGAGAGACACTGGGATTACATCAGACACTTTACTGCAACGATTCTGTCAAATAACTGTCATCAAATATGTATATAATGATGTGTTCATGTGCATCTGACACACTAAAAGTACCTTAGAGATCATGTTCATCCCCATGGCATCACCAGTCCTGGAATGGAAGCGGATGTAGAGATTTCTCCCGGCCAGACAAACCAGCAGCTTCTGGAGCCGAGCAAACCTGCCAATGGCAACAACTGACTCTTTCACACAAATGTAGACACACAACGGACACTGAGCTCGTACCTTTGAATTCTAGTTCTGTCTATGTCAGCGTTCATGTTTTACCTGCTGGTGTTGTCGAAGGCCTCCTTGATGGCCTGAAACCCGTCTGTACTCTCCAGCCAGGCCTTGACCTCAGCAGCCTGGCAGGCAGAGGGCAGCTTCACCACGGGTCCTCGAGTCATGCTGTCAGCCAGGATACGACTGCTGGCTCCGCCTCCCAGCTACAGCGCAAGGGGGGACAGGGCCACGAGTTAGATACGCTGCATATTATTACATGATGAAGGGAACTTCATCTACAGCTCAGTGCCAATTAGTGATACTGTAAGTTCAAGCTATAAAACAGGTCCTACAACCACTTTTTGATGTAAGATTTTAAAGCCACATGTGAAATAGACGCCTACACAAACGTGATTTACCTGTATCTGATGACCTAGTCACCAGTTATTGTATGGTTTCAATTATTTTAGTAAGAAAACGATGACATTTCCCTCACAAACCAACAAATTACACCAACAGACAGCACTCTCCGGTAAGACCTTATCAACAACGCAGCTGACACTCACAGCAATTGCTCGACAACCACGGTTGGTACTGGCAACCAAGCAGCCCTCTGTGGTTGCCATGGGAACCTGGAACTGCTTCCCATCCAGATGCAGCGGTCCAGCCACGCCCACCGGTACGGGCATGTAGCCAATGACATTCTCACAGCAGGCGCCCATAACCTGAAGAAACAGAAATGTTCACAACCTTGTAAAACAGGAAGTTTTACAGAGAAGGCGGCAAGTTTGTTGTGTGTGTGTGTGTGTGTGTGTGTGTGTGTCTTCACCTTGGAGTAGTCGTAGTCAGTATATGGCAGAGAGGAGAGTGCAGAGGGAGTGGGAAGCTTGGCAGATATCATCTGCCTTCGTATGGCCACTCCTCTCTCTGGTCTCTCCATCATGACCTCCAGTTTGTATGCAGGGATGTGTTTGGAGTTGACCAGCAGCATCACCTCAGCGTCACTCAGGAAACAAGGCCCCAGCTGCAAGAGACAAACATGCAATGACTCCCTATTCAAATCTCTGCAACTCTTGACAGATCTATACGTTATGTCTTTTACTGCAAATAAAATTGGATAAAACAAAAACACTATATACATTATAGATTATACAAACTGCTTAGACATACAGTATGTTAGTATGCCAGTGAATCTTGTTGCTAAGGATACAATTTCTTTTTCCAAACAACACATTAAATCCATTGTTCCAGTTATCCAGATTCACTTCAGGTGACATCTTTGTGCTGTTTTATTTGTACTGGCTGTAGAGTAGGGGTGAAATCAAAATCAAAAGCAGGATCGGTCATTGTCTGAGAAATATAACGTGTAGTTCATCGTTATCCTCCAGCTGGACTTTTCGACTTGAAATGGCGACTGTTGGAGTCGGAGGAGTAGAACTGGAAAATCTCCTTCCCTGAAGCGACTGGTGTGGTGACATTTTTCTTGCCCTGTGAGTTATGTCAAATGCAATGCTGACAGAAAGTCTGTAGGCTATTCTACACACACACAGCACATACACACTGCAAAAGGCCCTCCATGGAAGAATAGATACAAATGGCTCACTCTTAGGTAAAAAAAAATAGGGCTGTTATATCACACTTGACACGACATAGCCATCTTTGTAAATAATTAACACTCAATAGTGTTTACATGAAAAGTCGAATCGAATCATGGATTTGGTGGATTTGGAGAATGACTGTAGACTGGAAGTGATCACCTTTATGATAGTTGTATATGTCATTTGGCCTACTCGTCTCTCCTAGAAGAAACAGGTGCAGTGTTGGAGAAGTCTATCCAATTTGCAATGAA
>NW_023339718.1:25689203-25699707 GCF_004916995.1 Morone saxatilis
ATCTGAGTGGACTGAGGACACACGGAGCCGGAGGAATCAGCGCAAGTGTCTTTTCTATTGGCGTCATGCTCTAATTGGTTCAGCCAGAGATAGTGGGGTGACTAAGCTCATTACAGTGTAGTTAAATCACACAACCGCCTCAATATGTTATTGGTGGGATACGGCTCCATGACCGAAACAGACACCTTAGGGAGCTGGGAAGAAGGCCAGGGTGACGTAACCATTCAGCTAACTTGAGAGGAGGTTATCTGAGCTGTGAAAAGAGAGGTTTTATGGATTTATGTGTGATGTCTTACATCAGGGTTGTTGAGGATGGCCACACATTCGTCCAGGCCTCTGGGTGTCAGGGGGATGCTCAGCTGATTGGTCTTGGGCCTGAGATCTTCCTCTTCCCCCCCCACGACAAAGAAGCTTTTTTGCTGGGGATCAGCGGGTGGGGCAGACAGGGGCCGGATAACCTCATCTAGGGGAACAAAGTGGAGTTGGATACCATGGTGCTAAACAAGTCCATTTGCTACAGCACATCCCCGAGCACGCACTCACCTCTCTCTTCCATGTTGGTGGGGGCCGGGGCAGCCACGGTCTGAGTGGGGGCGAGGGGTCGGGGAGTGTACGGCTCCTTCCTACAGCAGGTCTCAACGGGGCGTCGCGGGGTCAGGGCGGGGGCGGACATAGTCATGGGGTTCTTGAGTGACAGTGTAGACTCCATCTCAACCTGCTCAAAGAAGATGTACTTGATAGCCAGCAGCAGGGCCAAGGCCAGACAGATCACCTGCTCTATGTCCATGGTTATCATCCTGTAGGGGAAGAGGGACGGTAACAAGCAGAACAAGTTTTTATTATTGATTACACACAAGTTGACAATCATTTAAATGTTCTCTGTGCTGAGATATCAAATGGGGTGCTGAATTGCAGAAATAACAAGATAATTAAATCACTATCTTGGGATAAAGGTCATTTGGTACCATTTTGTAAGGATATTTGAATTGCAACTAATTATTTGCTTTATAAATGTTAACACAACTTCACCTGCCTCCGAGGTGCGTGGAAAAGGAAAAGAGTTTGAAACTCCAACAACACGTATTAAGTAACTTTGCTGTCATCAACAGATGATGCCCCTGAACTTGTTGATATGTCAATACAAATGCTTCTCAAGTTCTGACATCTACGTACCTACTTATCCTGACATACATGAGCTTAACTGCATCTTGTGGATGCGTTGCATTCATTTTCAGGGTTCCCACTCTTTTTAACAAATCGTTTCCAGGACCTTTCCACAACACTTTCCAGGAGTATTTCTCAATCATAAAGGACAGCACTTGCTCACAAACTATCATTAAAGCTGCAGTTACTACAATAAGTCACAGCCGATGAGTAACAGTTCAATCAAATACACAGCACAGAAAATTCATCTTTCCAGGTGTTTCCATGACTGGAAAAATTAGTCACTAAATTCCCTGGGTTTTCCAGGACGCATGGGAGCCCTGATGTTCTACAACTAACGCAGGAAATCCAGGGTAGCCACTGCGAATGTGTAGTTAAAGGCAAGCACTTCACCAGCCTCACCTGGTGAGGTAGAAGTGCCAGAGTGGTTTCTCTGGCTCGATCCTCCTGGGTGAGAGGTGGTCCAGCTCCATGCCGACCTGTGGGATGCCCACTGTGGTGTTGATGGACAAGGGCTCGGCGATCCAGCGGCTGTGGGCGTGAACCATCACCAGGCCCAGAGACTGCACGCAAAGCAGAGAGGAGAGATCAAACTCCCATTCAAACGAAAGCAAAGAAACAAATGAAAAAAGATTTACCATGATCATTTTGACTCTCTGGGTTACAGGGTTGGGTTTGTTGTCCTCCTCCTCCTCCATCACTCTGGAGAAGTGGCTCAGCTGCCAGATAGGATGGCCCTCCTGACTCTCGCGGGACAACTAGAGGAGCAAACACAACCCAATCAGTCAATGTGACGTTAACACACACGTGTACACACATACAATGAATGAAACGCTGCACCCTTACCTCCAGCACCAGTGACACACAGGCGGGGAAGAAAGTCATGAACACAAAGTAGTTGGCCAGGACAGACATGCAACCAAAGCAGCACATGATTTCCAACTGCCGCACGCCTGAAACATACGAGACAGATACTCAGGCATTCACAAGAACAACTCCCATGAGAGGTGGCCACTACATTACCAAAAATACCAAATCAGAAAACCACAATTCATTGACTGATTTCAGAATGCGAGCGAGAAACCTCACTCAAAGAACAACAGATATACATTTGCAGTAAAGGAATAACTCCAAATGAAAGCAAGTACCTGACATGGTTCCCACTCCGATCACTAAGCACTCCACCAGGGCGTCCAAAGTGAAAGTAGGTCCAAGTACTGCCATGCCGCGAGCAATGTTGTCCCTCACTTCATCCTGAAGGAGTTGCAGTACAACATACCAGTCAGGGCTACTGCTGAGTCTCATTCGTTGCAATAAGACGAGTGAATATTTCTTCCTACCTGAGAACTGGAGCTTAGAGCGAACTTGGCGAGAGCGCACGCTTTGGAGAGGTCGATGAGGAGCAGGAAGAAGGGCAAAGCCTCACTGGAGGGTCAGAACAGAACAATCAACTGGAGCTTTTAACAAGAGACACTGATGAGACAGGGCAGTGTGCAGAGTGTGTCCTTACTTGAGGCCTGTGAGCTCTTTATCGAGAAAGTGAATGACCACTGTGCTGAATACGAAGCTGGAGAATATGGTGAAAAGGCCAGCGATGCCTGCAAGAGAGTAGATGAGGTGTGTTTTAGCTTTCTATAGCTAGCTAGGTGAAAAGATCTACTTCTTCTACAACCCACAGCGTCTTAGAAACATGAATATTTCACCTAAAATATATTTGGATCCCAGCTGTCTCAGGTTCTGGAACTGGAAGTAAATGTAGACGATGGCGATGCAACGTGTGATGGTCAGGATGATGATATCGCTGCTCAGAATTTGCTGTAAAAAGAGAAAAAAATCTGATCAGCAGCAAGGTCGTTTAAATTTAAAAACCACTCCCATGTCTGTACGATAAATATAAGGCTACTGGTTAGCTTAGTTTAGCACAAAGACAGCTATCCTGGGGTATTTAATCGTGTTCATTTCTAAAGTTTTCCTGCTGGACACAAGATGTCTCCTCCTTCACTGTAAAGTCCATTCCAGGTGATGTGCACTGGTGAGTTCAGGTTTCTCCATCACACTGTACATAGTTGATACTGGACCGGACTGACTTCCTGTTGATTCATAAATGCCTACTGACTGGTAGGCCCCGCCTCTTAAAATACTTGACTTTCCAATGGACCCAGAGGAACTTGTCCACTTTCAGCAATGAATGAAACATCACTTCTAGAGTCCAAACTCTGCACAGACAGAATTCAAACATCACACTGTAGGGACAAGAAGAAACACTGGTTTCTGACTGGAGGGGCTTTAAGTATAATAGCTATGGGTCATGACAATACATATTCATGTTTAATCTGGATCAGTGCACTGTGGTTAGTAAAGGTATCTTAGTTACTATAGTATATAGTATCAGCACTTACTGTAAGTGTGACATATAATCTGAGCTGCAGTGAGCACTATCCTGAGGCTCTTTAAATCTAGGTCGGTGGCCTACTTTACATTGTGTGGTGGATTCACTGCTACAGATAACTGACACATCCTTGACCATCTCATTCACTCACCTCCTCTGTTTTGGGGCAGTCGAAGTTCCAGCCACAGATCTGGTCATTGCCGGTGAACATGTTCATGGACATCATACAGATGGTGAGGGTGACCGTGCCGACGATCACCTCCCAGGGGTGGGAGGCCACCAGGAGGCCGTGCATGCGGAACAGACGGGTCAGCATGGTGCAACGGAGCTGCCGAATAACACAGAGTCGCGTTAGGCTGGGAGGAGCTGACTGTGTGAGTGTTTGTGCTACTTTACACTTCAACTCCGCGAGTCAAGTTCAAGGGAAACATGGCACTTTTCACATCAGCTCACCTATGTGACAGCTGCAGGTACAGATCAAACAGAACAGAGGATCGTCTTGTAAAATGTGTTTAATTGAATGTTTAAACCATCTGATGATGTGTTGCCTGCACATCCTCTAACTACATTACACTGCTACTTCCATATATTAATAATAACAACCATATGGGGAAGATAGTTCTTAAACAGCCTGAAAGTAGGCATTCTGCATCATGAATGCCTACTTTTCCAACTCTGTGCCTTCACATAAATAAAATGATCAATGCAGGAATTTTTTTCATGGTGGTGTTACTACTTTTAGTTAGGAATAGTTCTCTATACAGGTCTCTACAGGTCTCTACAGGTCTCTGAGGTGTTCAGACCAGGCACATTTAGTCCAGGGCTTAAAGAAATAAATTAGTTAAGTTTATTATTCAATATTTAATTCATTATTATGATATTGATATGAATACTATCAGAAAAAAAATGAATTTTAAGAATCCATTAAATCAAGTCAAAAATCAATTAACCCATTGTTGCCCGCAAAATATTTTTTTTTACGTCCTTTGTTGGAACTGTCTGGACTTGCCTTAGCACAAATCTTAAGAAGTTTTTTTTTAATCAGTTTAAAACAGTTTGGCCGAAGTGTGTTTTTCTTCTCCCACTATATTAAATAGGACCTTCAATTAATATTAAATGAATTACTCTTTGAATGCGTCAGCTTAGTAAAAGATTACAAATGAACACATCCCACCTACTGTTTCTCTTTATTTAAATGTTTTGGGGGGGGAAGAGAAACATCAATAATTGGTGCTATTTTTCCATGCTGGTTATTTAAATCATTTCTTTGCGTTAATATATCCTATTCATTGCATTTATTCTATCCAACGTACCAACGGTGCGGCTTTGTTGCGGCTTTGGTCCCCGCTCCGCTCCCGGTCTATTTCTGACGTAGCGACGCGCGTCTGTAAAGATGGATTTAGTCGTCCATGTAGCCGGTTACACGACTATATTTACCCCAAACGGACACAAAATGAATATTTCAGACATACGTCGTGACTTACCTTCGGCGGGGAGGAGAATGGTGGTGAGTGAGAGTGAGTTTTGATGGTGAACAGATTCCAGCCTCCCGGGGTGAAGAGCAGAAAGCCGGTCTCCTCGTCGACGCTCTGCCGCTGACTGAAGACCGATGGAACGATGGCACGCTACTACATCTTCCGACACTTCAGCCAATCAGGTCGGTCACCTGCTTCACGAGCGCTTTATCCACGCCCCGTTTCCTAGGCGACAGCGAGGACGTCTAATCTCACCACTGACACACGGTTGTACAGCAGAGAGTGCAGCCTATAGGGAGTGGGCTGCTGTCTGTGTGCGCTACTGGGCAGGATTTACTCTGTTTAACGCCGTTTAATGTACATTTGTGAGAGTTCAACCGAACAGTTTGTTCTGCTTCCTCCATTTGCTCTTTTAACTGTTCAGTTGCGGCTGTTTGACTCAGTTTCTTGTAATGCTTTACACTTCAGAACCTAAAACTGTATAGATAGATACTTTTAGATCATAAAGTAAAATGAGGTTTGTGGGTGTCTCTAATACAGAGTAGGCTGTATGTTTCTACTCTTGAATGGAAACCTGTTTTCTGAAAACTGAAACCAGGGGCGGATCTAGAGTGGTGGCATTGGGTGCTGTCAAATTGAACAATTTAACTTAGATTAATTTAAAAAAATAACAAGTTAAACAGAACAGAACTTGATTTAATGATCTGTTATGACCACTTTCAGTTCACTTCACTTCACTTTATTCTTTAAAAATGTTAAAAATTAAAAAAATAAAATATAATATGGGGCTATTTGTCAGGTAAATAAGATTAAGTAGTTCAGAATAGGCTTTACAATGCAAACACATTGACTCAAAGTCAACAAAAAGTTTAGTTCATTTTGTAAGTACACAATATTGTTTCAGTTAGTTTTCTTTTTCCAAAGTGGAGTTTTTATTTGTATTTCAGTTAACAGAAATGTTCTTTTACTTTAGTTAACTACAATACGCTTGGCCTATTAGTTACATTGTCCAATTAATGTCATCTGAAAAAAACAGTGCCATTTGGAACAAACTGCTAGGGGTAGCTAGTGTCCCCCAAGCCCCTTCATGAAGCTGCCTATTCTGATGCACTGCCATATGCCCAATATCAGCTGTAATAGGCCAACCTTTCTGCCTTTAATTGACATTAAAGCTGACTTTGACTTTGACTTTTGAGGTGTGTTCTACACCAGAGAAGGTAACAGCTTTATAATGATATTACTGTTAAACTGTGCAATTGAAGGATGTTTTGCCATCAGAACAAAGGAAACCCTAGTACAATTTTACTGAGATCCCTGTCAACAAAAAAAGTACTGTCTAATACTCAAGTTAATGTGTTTGCTCTGAGGAGGGATACTGTGATCATTTAACCTTAACCTGGATAGATAGGCCTATGTGTGTCTATGCACCCGTGTGACCAATATCCTTTGTACTTAATACTGTGATCTTTTGAAAATTCATGCACAAAATAGAGCTTCTATTTATTCTTTGTAATAACATAAGATTGTGTTTTAGTCTCATTTTCTACTCTCATGCATAATTCTTCCTGATATAACAAAGTCACTTTACTCTGGTATGGGCCCACTAAACCCAGCAAAGAGTCATGGTCAATGTGGTAGTGAAATATCAGAATCAGAATCAGAATTCCTTTATTGTCATTGTCACTGATGTTACAACAAAATTGGTTGGGCAATCTATCCTCTGTGTATTTAAAAAAGATCTAAAAATAAATAAATAAATGACCACGCATACCTCATATCCATGTGTACACTCACACACCCACCCACCCCACGACACTTGAGGTAAAAATCTACACACCAAAATATGACAAGGACACTAACAAGAAGATACTGTTTTCATTGCAGTGTACAGACAGTATTTTCTCCACCAGAATGGTACAGGCTTTTGTTAAAAACTGGACTGAACAGAAACACTGAGGCTCTGTAACTGTAAGAAAAAAAACCCAGTAAAAAAACCGGTCAATGACTGGCAGCTAACGGCTTGCCCAAACATTGACCGGAAAATTAAAGTAAAAACCTTAATTCAACAATGTGTAAAGAAACATTTAAATTACGGAAAATTTCATTCAATGTTTTACAGAAAATACCGTTATTCTTACCAGATTTTTCCCAAATAATTATGATCAATCACCTTCCATAAAGGACTAGATCCTAAACATCTGCAGGAAAAAACCATGTTATTTTAACAGAATTTTTTCCCCAATAATTATGAGCCAATCAACTATCCAACTTCAATAAAGGGACAAATCCCTAAAAATTTGCAGGGAAAATACCGTTATTTTACAGATTTTCCCAAAAATAATTATGATCAATCACCTCAATAAAGGTGACAATCCTAACATTCTGCAGGAAATAACCATTATTTTACAGATTTTTCCAAATAATTATGAATCAATCACCTTTCAATAAGGGTCAATCAATAAAAATTCTGTAGGAAAATACCATTATTTTACAAATATTACGAATCCAGACACCAAAATATGATCTCAAAATTAACTGTGAGAATCCTCAACGAAAACATACTGTAAGCAATACAAAATAGATACATCATTTTATGTTCGAATTAAAATTGTTTTTTTGGGAATTTAACTACAAATAAAGTCAACACCACTATTGATTCAAAACCTTTTATTTAATGTAATTCAGTATTGTAATTTACATTATCAACCAATTTATTCACAAACAGTCTTCTAGAGCCCCAAGGGGAACTGAAAAAACAAAAAAATGGACTTCTCCATGTGTGTAAAATGAGTCAAGATTTCACTTTGGAATGGATGGAGGAAGCAACAAATTGTGCTGTTGGCTGAGGGGAGTTGTGGTCTTCTTCATTCTCAAAAAAACCCTTGAGGGGGCCTCCTGTAATAAGGTAGTCATGATAAACATTGTGGACAAGCATTACAGTCTTTTAATTAGAATCCCTAACTATACAGTGTAATTATTAAGTAAGATAATACCATCAAAAGGTCAATGAATCTGTAACAGAGGTGCAACACAGCAAGAACAAGCCAAAAAAATCTGACCTTCTTCCTCCAAAATTGGCCAGTAATTGCGTCTGGATCTGTGATGCTCCTGGAGGGGAACACACACAACCACACACAGAGAGAAACGTAATTTACTGAAACGTCTTTACTTGTAAAAAGTAGGATTTCACTTTATAGTTCATTTAAATGAACACGCATGGAGTTTCACAGGAAATCAGTGTTTTTAAATGCAAGAAAACAAGTAAGGATCCTCAGGTTCTTAGCTCCTTGCACTTGTGCCGAAGCAAACCTCACCCACAGATCAAACGTGTATGGTCAACGCAGCTCCCAGCTAAGTAACGCTACAGTGAAGATTCTTGCTAAACACATGGTGTAAATGACGACTTTTCAGGTCAATTTGGCAATTCGGTACTTTTGACAAGACTTATGATGAGACAAGCAGTATGAAGCCTTTTTATGTTTTTGTAAAGTTGTTTTAACGTTTGAAACAAAGCCGCTTGTTGACTAAACAGTTGTTTGGGAGGATGCTGCAAGTTGTTTTCATGTAAACCAGGGGCCCTATCTTAAAGATATTAGTAATATGGCCACTAGTATCACATTATCCATTCACCAGTCTTTATGGTCAGGATAACATGAAATACTGCACTGGCTCCGAAGATCTTGGGCAGGAGACTTTTCATTTCCCAAAATGTCTGGATCATGAGGGAAAACACACAGACAAACAAACAATATTAGCCAGTTTATGTTGGAGACATAAGGGCATGCAAAATATTGACTCAACAGCCTCCACACATACATTCATTCCTTACATAAAGATTTCTTATTATGACTGATGTGAACCTGGTTTCATTCTCCTGTAATGTTTTGCCCCTGCTGGCCTACCTGTCCCTGGGTTTAATGCTGATATCTTGTCACTCTGGTTTCTTCAGCCCTTCTCATGATCACACAGGTGATGCAACACCTATGGTGCCTTTGCTGTGTGGAAAGTAAAGATGGACAAGTAAGAAATGGTAAATGGATTGTTCTTGCATATATAGTGGCTTTTCTGTATTATCAACCACTCAAAGCACTCTACAATACATATCTAGTCATTCACCCATTCACACACTGATGGCAGGCTCTACCCATGAGGTAACTCATGAGGGAGCCCTTATTATTTACACTCTCAACCTAGATAGAGGAACAGCAGAATGAGAGTAGGGGGTAGCCTATGATAAGCATTCCAGTCTCTCAGACTGATCAGGATTGTAATTGGCAAAATATTAATGATTCATATAATACCCTCTAAACATTTCATCTATTGCTTCCTTAAAATGTTTTTGTAGTTAAGGCCATATATATTTTTAACTTTCTTTCCCACTGGCAGTCATCCACCTTGACTTGATAGCAATCTCTCTGGAATTATAAATGATGTTACTTGGGGGACCTTGACACTGTCACAATAACTCGGCCCAGGCTCACGCAGGGAAGGCACCTGCTGGTCGTGGGGGGCCATGGGGGAACCTCCGAAACATGAAATAGTAAAACAGCATAGATGGTCCAATATATGGTGGCACATACATTAAGGTCATACCCAGAGTCAGAGGGGCCTTGACACTAGAGACTTGCACCTGCATCTGACCTGCAATGTAACTAGTAACCAATATCATCTAAAAATGACTCTTTTGGAATCAAATCAATGTATTGTTGTGTGTTGCATGTGCATGGTGTGTGTGTGCCATGTGGCATGTGTGGTGTGTGTCTGTGATGTGTGCACAAAGGGACAAAAGAAAGAGATGCAGACTCTGGATCTCCAAAAAAGGACTCAAACGGTGACAAACTCCAGCAAATGTGGGAAGCACATTAGTCCCACACACAAAGTTTCCCTACTACTGCACTGAATGCAGTGACTATTTTTGCAATAAATTAAGGATTAATAATGAAGTATTAATGTAAGATATGCTATTACAATATTCTAAATAGGAAGTCTGTAGTTCAAATTATGGTATAGAACACTTTTTTATGTCCAGATTTGACTCCGGTTCTACTGTGAAGGCATTCTGGATTTAAGAACAAGGGTGTTAATAGGAATAGTCCACATCTGACCATCGTTAGGGAGGGATAGGCAGGGGACAGACACAGAACGGTTCTATGTTACTTCTAATGAGCATTACAATTACAAGTTAGACCAGTCATCTCTTCCTCGTCTCACACACACACACACTCACATTGTGACAGAAGTTAGGCTTGCATTATAACTTTTAAATTAATATTTTCAGAAGGCAGTAAGGCAGTAACTGGCCCACACGTTATTACACAGCAATGTACATTAAGGTTTAAAACAACATAACGTAAGTTACACTTTATTAGCTGAGGCTGTAGTTAGGTTGACTCCCAGCAACAAGTGTTGTAACGCTTAGTAAAATCAAACATTAGATGGTATGATAAACTTAAAACACCAACCCCCCAAATAGTTA
>NW_023339718.1:25699807-25723161 GCF_004916995.1 Morone saxatilis
AACCATTAGCCAAATCAAAAACTTAAAAATCAAAGTAAATTAAGCACGTTAAAGTTTACCTGTAAAAATCAGTAATACTCAAGCAGTTAGTTACCTAAAACAGTCTGAACAAACGTTACACGTCTGAATTGATATGAAAAAAAATTACGTTAGGATATGTAAAAAAATTTTAACCTTATAAATTTCTCCAGGTAAACAGTTGTTAACGTGAATTTTTCATGTTAGGAGAGCCAAAAAAACAGATCCTGAACTTTTTTCGCGTCGCATAAATTTTCCCGTTGTTTTGTGTTTTGTTCTTCCGGTTGAAAAAAATTCCCCATCACTTCAAATTCCACTTTCAAAAATAAATAACTTTGGCGTTTGAGAAGATTGTGAGATAAAATGAAATTCCAGGGGTTTGAGAATGATCCATAAAAATGTCATTGGGTAAGAAGGTTACCGGCAGAAGCAGGTAAGGAAGGGTTCCGCAGCATTTAAACTGACGTAACTTGTCAAATGAAGCGGCGGCAGGGGCGTTCAGTTGGCCGAGTTTTCCTGGTGAACAAGGCCCACATGACCATCACCACTCAAAGGCAACATGGTGAGACAGCCGAATTAGCCCAATTGGTTTTTCAAAGCGGGATTAAACTTCAAAAAGAGAGCTATTTCATAATCCCAAAATTTCAATTCAAAATATTTTAAGTGACACCAGAAAATGTGTTGAAATACCGGTTGGGGATGTTATCATTGATATTTTCATTATCTTGTTGTTCGGATGATCATCATTCTTCATCATTTCAGTTTCGATATGATGTGATTGAGTTTTTAGTAGTAATTATTATCAAAATGTTATGCATGGTGGTCCAGGCAGCATAGGTGCGGCCCCGGGGAAGGACAGTGGTCCCGCGCGAAACGATGATCGAGAAAAGAAAGAACTAGAAAGTGCGAGGCAGCATAAGAAGACCCAGCATAAAACAAACTAGTGAGAGATAGCTTAAAAAAATTGCAGGAAAAAAAAAGAAAAAATCCGTTAAAAATTGTCAGTAAGGATTTTAAGACGTTTGTAGTAAGAAAACGAGCAAAAAAAAACATTTAATTTTAAACGGAAAGAATAGTGCGTTTGAAAATATATAAGGGTGAATTTCTGTGTAAAAAAAGGGAAAAATTAAACTTGTAAAGTTTGTCATTAATTGGCATAAAAAACACGTAAATATAAAAGACAGGCAGTTAGTGGAGATGTTACAAAGGTATAATTTTCGTAAGATTTGTTTTACTGTTTTTAATTTTCACTATTTTTTAAAAAACGGAAAAAAAAAAACTGTTTAAGAAGTTAGATAAAGGTTTTTACTGGAAATATGAATTTCTTTTAGGAGTTTCGGCGGGTGAAGATCTGGGGTGTGGGTGTTGTGGAGTCAATGGGTTGTCCGGCAGAAAAAAAAAACAAGCCTTGCTCTTGTTCCGGTTTCGTATTAACAAGATGAGAGAACAGCGCTGCTCTGTCCTTTCTTGTATAAAAACAAAAGAGAAAGGACGGGGAGGCAGGCTGTTTTTCTTTGCTGCGGAAAAATGGCCATCAAACTCCACAACGCCACCAAAGGAACCAGTCTCCAAACCGCCGCAAACAACCAAGGAGCTTGGTTTAAAAACTTCCTACTACGAAACGCACAAACTTTTGCACCATTTATTATTATTCCAAACGTGACAGGTTAAGTTTTTAAGTTTTTTAGTTTTAGCCAAAGTTTTAAATCTTTCTGTTTTCCATTATTTTTGTCTTGCCACTCCATGGGTCCTTAACTTGAACAATGCATAGTGGTACGATACTTTCATTTATAGTCTTTATATCTCTATTAGGGTATTTGCTAGGAATATGTGATATCTCGTTGTTCCTCCTGTTTTGCACTCTTTGCCCAATTGCTCCTGTGCTCGAACCTGGAGTTGTCTCCTAAGGGGGGATACAATAAAGGAATATCGCAGATCCTTTATCGTTAATCTTAATTATATGGTATTGCTCTTCGTTTGGGGTGCTTTTTGGAGAACGTAGACGTTTTCTCAAAAACATAAACCTTCTCGCACAAAACCTTTCTATTACTTTTATTCGGCTATGACTAATGATCTGTTGGGTACTAGTACGTAATGTTACAGGTAGAATATACTGCAATGTTTCAATATAATTTGTTAAGTGTCCCACACAAGATGCTGAACTCCCCACTAGTGACGTACGGCTGGACTCAAATAACCACTGAAAGGGTCCATCCTTACCCTGAGGTCTGTAACAAGAAAGCACGAGGTTGGACTGGTAGGATAAACGCAGTCTATTCTCAGCAGCATCCCTGCGCCCTCAAACCATCTGAAGATCCAGTGGCTGTCCAAAATCATCAGCAGATCAATTCATATGCCAAATTACTCTGAGAACGGAATGTGAGGCTAAATTTGAGGTAAGGCTTGTAAAAAGCTCTGCGTCGATGAAAAAAATTTCCCCCTGGGAAGTGAGACTCGGCAATCACCTATCATTCTTCGTTTGTGTATCCAGGCCCTGGCGTGGATTCTGCAAGAGAATACTCATTAGAGCACTAGAGGAGCAGAAGGAACCTGATTTCACAGTTACTCTGCCTCATGTACTGACTGTTCAGGATATAGTTGAAATGTTCAGCAAAGATGACAACAACTATATTTAAAAAAAATGAGCTCCTTTTACTACTGCAGCTTTAAAATAACCACGTATCTACCATATCTTCTCAGAAGAGATGTCTGACGAGAATCTAGAAGATGTGTGCACATTTCAGTAGGATCTCAAAACATGTTACAACCCAGAGCAGGCCAACAAAGGAGTATGGACATCCTTGAAGCCAGATGACACTGGTACAGATCAGGGCCAGGCCCTCGATCATCAGGACTAGCCTGAGTATGCAGGAGAACCCAGATGAAACCGAGCGCCGACACCACCTGATGGATTCCTGCTCCTTTTTCGTGGTCTGTCTATGAAAAAATGATTTGTTTTAGGAAGAAGTTAGAGATAAGAAAAGCAAAAAGATCCGCTCCAATTCTCCAATCGTTTCTTAGCTAAAAGAGTATTTCAGAAGCTAACATCAATCAATGTCAATTCAATCTATTGGTATAGCGTTCAATTCATAACAGAAGTTATCTCAGGACACTTTCCAGGAAATAGAAGCACGGTCCTAGACCAAGAACTGCCTTTTTAACATTTGAGAGGACCCAACAGTACCACCAGTGAGCAGAACCGGGGGCAAGGAAAAAACTGCCTGTAAGGCGAGGCAGAAACCTAGACAGACCCTTCGGCTGCTTAGGTGGTGACGTCTGACCAGTTGGGGTGGATGAGAGAATTAGAGAGAGAGAGAGGAGAAGAGAGAGAGAGGACAGACAGACAGACAGGTGTACAGCAACAACACAACAACAGTAACAACAACTACACTAATAGTAGTGACTAAATGAATAGCAGTTCTAAACTGGGTTAGTTTGTGAGTAAAGATGCTGTGAATGGCAACATTAACAAACTTCTACCGAGTTTTTACGTATATCTTTGTTCAGAAATACCACTGGGACACTGGGTTCATTATTCATTCATTTGTTGGTAATGCCTCGCGGCTCCGGTAGGGGGAGCTCGCGCTCAGACGGGTGAGTGCGCGAGAGCAGTGTATCGGTCTCTGTCGTCTCTGAACCTTTTTACTGCTAATATTCTCCTTTAAGGTAATTAATGTCCACAAAGCACTACAGACTCATGGGCATGTGTTAACGATACTGTGTCTATGTTATTGTTGTTGTTATATAAAGGAAAGATATGTTTTTATGTTGGTATGTTGTTTAAACATTCACTGACTAACTGTCGATGTGTAAGCTAACGTGACTTCGCGCCGCTCCTCGCGCTCCTCTTTCACTAGTGATTCAGATTATTTGGCTCAGCTCAGCTAAAAGAGCTCTTTTGGCTCCCAAACAGCTCTTCATTTAATACCACTCACGGCTTTTGTAATTCAAGCAAGTGTAGCATTGTGTTGACCTATGATTGTATGTGTGCTCATATATCACAAGAACCCCAGAAACACCAGCCATGTTGTTGCTAGGTAGCTAACTAATGAATCTTCTCTGAAGATGAAGGTTGATTGACAGGTGAATTATTATTGGTTGAAATGGGTTAGTTGCTGCTTATGTTAGTTTTACAGGAAGACAAAATGATGGATTGGATTTTGAAGTAAAATACAAAGAAATTGAGTTTTTGTGAATGTTTTGGCATACATTGTTAAATAGGATGTTCTACGTTAAATAGGATTGTAATATAACCAAGGATGCAAATTTAAAAGGTTAAAATGAAATTTTTCATTTCACCTGGACTTTAAATTATTCAATGTAATTATACTAAACCTTATTAAACAGTGTTGAACATTTTATTGGTTCTGAATTAGGTTTTGTATGTTGTCGCTATATACAAGTCCACAATGCTTGGCTCTTAATATCATTAATTAATAATTTGCAAATTTCTTGCTTATTTATAAACTAGGCTACTGTAAGACAGAATAATGGGATGTTATTAAAGATCATCCAGAAATGTATAGAGCTGACTCGTTCCTGAATTGCACATCATTATACCCACTCAGTAGAGATAAGATCAGGTGAGAGCTGTGTATTATTCTCTAACTCCTTGCCGATAGTATTCTCCAAGTTTAAGGGCACATTGCTCAGACCTTTTAGTTTTTATGTTTTAGCAATTTATTCATTTCCTGCTGGTGGTAGTTTTAGTTGGCATTAGAGCAGGGGTCTCAAACTGAAATTGTGTTGGGGCCACTGCTGGTATTGTCATTTCATAGGAGGGCCACTTCAGTGTTCAGGTACTACAAATAAAGCGCAATAGGAGTGGGAGTAAGGGCAGGAAAAGCTGGCTGGCAGTTTGAGAACCCTGCATTAGAGCATTGATCACTGATCCACTCAGTGAAAATGCTATTTCTGCCATGACTCATTGTTATTTGTAATTTTTGGGTTCAACACAAACAAGGCTCTTTCTACTGCGAGTGCATTGCAGAGAAATGCAGTCTTTATTTACTTCATCCCTACAATGACATACAAAGTTAATTCACTTTAGCTGGAGACAATAACATAACAGTAAACAAAAGCTGTTGTAATATCTCCACACCCTATGAACAGTCACCATTTTCATTTAACCACTGTCTTTTACTATCCAAGTAGGTTTTGTGCCAGAGAAATCGTGCAGGGTTGCCAAGGGTCTGCAAAGTACTTGAAAGTGCTTAGAGTGCTTTGTTTGTATGTATGCTTTGTATCTGGGTCTATATTAAACTGGCCAAGTTCCTTGAATTTCTACTACCATTCAAGGCTCCTAATTTTGGAATAATTTATGGACTTAAAAAGTCATTGAAATGTATCCTTATAAAAGTGGCAACTCTGCATATGAATCCTTTTTGTCATATGTATTTCAGTTTTGGAAGGCACTGACAAACAATGTCAGAAACAGAAACGACTCATTTTTCAAACAGTATTTTTGATATTTTTTCATTTGAGCCTTCTGTCTCTGTATCTGTGTCTTTTTCTTCCAGAGACATTCTGGAGATGACTGACGACTGTACTCAGGAGCGCGAGTGGAATGGAGATGAATTAGACGAGTCAGACGATGACTCCGTAAGCTTGCTGTGTGATCTTAATGCCTGCCGAAGCAAAGGGGCAGCTGAGGACATGGAAATAAGTGATTTAGATTCACAAGTCTGCAACAAAGAGTCGAAAAAGAAAAGGAAGATGAATGGACTTGAACCGCCCGACCCATATATATCCAGTTGTATCCAGTCTGCAGCAGGCCATGCTCATTCTACAGCTCAATCCGGTATCGATGTTAGAATCTCCTGAAACATCATGTTCCAACAGAATATCGTTGCCACTACGGCAAAAAAATATCTGTGCACTTTCCTGATTTTTTAGCTTTTTCATGTTATAACAAGATGTTTTTATGGCATATTTTCTTGTTATTACTAGTTACCAAATGATTGTATTCACAAGAAGCGCTTTTTGTAATAACACCACATCACTTTACCTTACATTGTATTACTAAACTTTCTGGTTATTTCACAAAATCATCATTCAAACATGATCAGTGTTTTAGCTATTAGTTACACCACTAGTTACTGGGGGGAAAGTAATATCATTACTGTAATATTATTTTTAATAACGCCTTACTGCCCAACACTGAACGTGATAAACTGTTATGTTTTTATGAGATATATATTTGCTTTTGAAACAAGAAAAGGGTCCATTATTGCCTGAAGAGACACTGTACTGTTCTCCTAGAACCCATTTTCATTCAGATACCTTGTCAGAGGTCAAGGGACCCCCGTTGAAAAAAAAGTAGTGCCTACTTGAAGTATGGAATCCTGAGGTGGTACAGGCTTATGTGGATTTACACTATTGTTACACAGGAGGGCGCTGTTTATTTTGAGTACAATAAGCAGACACATCTCTTATGTTAAGGTTTCTGCAGGAAATACTGCTGAACTGAAAACAACAAGTGTCCATCTAACAACCAATGCAGGTATAGAAGATGAGAATATAGAACAATTAAGGACACTGACACAGCAATGGTTCCCTTGTACCTGCATGTATGGGTCTGTACGCATGTATTAGTTTAACTACATTTTGCAGCAACTTGCTGTTAGTTCAACTACACTCATATTTGCATAGTGATTTAAGAAATTAAATTACTTTTTTGCCATTTTATGTGTAGTTAACTTCTGAAACAATTGAAACTTTTTTAAACTATTATTTTGTTTGGGCCATAGAATTTTACCTTTGTTTTTCCACTGTAATTGAAGCCCCTTTGACTAATCCCGTACCCTTTTTCTGTGAAGACGATGCATTCGCCAGGCACCCCCCCCCACCACACACTTAACCTTTGTGTAGCAAGTGCAAAAGGGCGGGTGCTCAGTGCTCACACACCAACAACATCATTATAAACCACCATTGGTTTATGGGTGTTTAACCAAGAATGGTTTATGTGTGACCTGTGAACAAGCGAGTGGCATTTTTTATTCTCACATGTATTGTATTTTATTATAATTTAGTATCACGTGTACATTGTCAATTTGATCATTTTTTCTCCAGTGTAAATGGAGGAAGTTGAACTTCTTCTGATCTAAAAGAAAACAGTTTAATTTGGTATCTAGTAATGACAAGGAAATACGTCTTAGTAACTTGAAAAATATCTTGTTATAATGTGAAAAGAATCTTGTAAAAACAAGAACAATTTCTTCTCATGAGGAGAAACTGCACAAATATGTTTCTGTAATTTTGGCAACTGTATCACTGTAACTGAAAGTACTTTTCCCTCTGATTTGTGTGAGTGTTTGTTTGAGCATGTTTTATCTTTATTTTCTTCTACTCCTACTACTAATTTTATTCATCCTCAAAACAGCGAATGCCTCGCAATGTGTGAAAATCCACAGCAAGAAACAACTTAACAAGAGAAATGAAAAGGGAGAGACTCTCCTGCACAAAGCATGCCAGAGAGAAGATCTGGCACAAGTCAAAGCACTCATTCAAGCCGGGATCAGCGTCAACATAGAGGACTACGCAGGTTCGTCACAGCTTAGTTCGTTTGCACTTGATTGCTTGTATATTCTGAGATATCTTACCTTAATTGTCAAACACAAAACCGACTTTTATGAGTAATTGTTGGCTTGAATTGTCAGGCTGGACAGCCCTCCATGAAGCTTGTGATGCGGGTGATGAGGCAGTGGTTGAGGAGCTGTTGAGGGCCGGAGCTAATGTTAACGCTAGAAGCTGTGATGGCGTCACACCCCTACATGATGCCGTTACCTCTGGACACTATCAGGTGATGGAGAGACACTGAATGTTTTCATTAACACTTCCATAGAGAGTGTGATGTTTTCAGAGTTTGAAATAAAGGATGTACCATTGTCCAGGACTAACAACAAATTTAATGATTTATTTAGACCATCAGGAAAAGGGTGAGAAATCTATTCAAATATATATATCGTAATTCATTCCCATGTATACTGCACAGCCCTCACAGCTCTTCTTTCACTTTCTCTCACTTTTTCTCTCTGGATTACGGTGCCCCTCTACCTTATATTTAAATAGATTTTAGTTTGATCTTGTAAATATTAAAATTGTTTGTTCTTACCCTTCCTTTTTTTAATTGAAATATATATGATGTACTAAATAATAATAATGTATTGTGTGATGTGGGTGATGAGGCAGTGGTTTATAAATCGCCATATACAGATCAGAAACAGGTTTAATTTGCCATGATAACTACTTTGTTGGACAATATATTGTCCCAGAAATAACTGTGATTAACAATATTATCATTTTAAGACCATTTTATGCCACTGATATAATGATAAGCATAACAATGAGTAATAATAGAGATATAATAGTTGAATAATAGTAATTTTCCTGTTCATTCATGATGCTGGTTATTCTAGCACTAAAACAAACATACATGTAAACACACGGGGTATTAGCTAGGTCAGCAGTCAATAATGTAATTATTGTGACAGGCTTCACTATACAGCGGGGCTTCTCAACTTAGTTTATGGTCCTGAAATTTTCTTGACCTCAGTTATACATGCACTTCCTTCCCGAGGAAAACCTGCTATTTTCAACTTTTCAGGTCCTGAACCAGGTTATTTTTGGTCGAAATGCTCTAAACACTGGCGTGTGCACCAGACTGGAGACCGTTCCATGTTAGAGGAAACGGCATACTAGTGGATTTTGTAATAAACTGAATAAATCGTTCTTCAGCTTTGTTGGATGCTGATGGAATAAGAGTGCCCTCCAGTGAAAACAGGAGCATTGACACTGTAATGTTTGGATTTCATTGTTATTTTTGTACAGTATCAAAATCTACAGGCTAACAAGACGTCATATGTGTGTGCCGTGTAGGTAGTGAAGCTTCTACTCCAGTATGGGTCAAACGCCAGTGACAAAAATGTCGGTGGCCTCAGCGCACTGGACATGGCGGAGGAGGACAATATCAAAGAGCTACTCTTAACTTTCCAAGCATCTCCTGTCATTCATGAGCACCTTTGTGAGGCACCTGCACAGTACAGACAGGCAGGTGAGCCCCCTTCCACATTCCATATTGGACTTCAGAAATCAGTCTGTTTTATTTGAGTACATGTGTTTTGCCATTAGGTTTTACTCTGATGAAATGCTTTGAGTATCACACACTCACCTCCTGTAGTTTTGGACGCTGGCTCTGAAGCTTCTTGCTTCCTCTTGAGCACAGCAGCTGCAGTTAGCTGGTTTCACTGCAGTTACCGTGGATTCCACAGCTGACCTGGTTTCACTGCAAAAACACAACAAGGTTTGCTTAACTTGGTTGCAAACAACAAATACTTACAGCCAACTGAGCTAGTGACTAAAGGCCATATTTTGGAACATGTGAGCGCTTTGAGAATACGGATGCACAGTACAATGCTCTAGTAGTTAGAAAAGTTATTGCTTAGATCCCTGTTTTTCTAAATACACTGCAACCTTTCAAGCCTTAAAGTATTAGTTCGGATTTATTGAAGCAGGGTTGAGTCGGTGTATTACAAAAAGTATAATATTTTATATATATATATATTATATATAATATTTTACCTCTCCAAGGAACCAGACTCATTTGACAAAAGTAGTAATTATACCTTGCAGTTGCTGGTACGCTAGCAACTAATGCTTGTTGCTAAAACACCAAAGTCACACAATAACAAACAAATGAACCAACTGAGGCAGCTGTAAACCAGCAACTACGTTGTGAGGGGAAAACTGTTTTTGTCAATGGAGTATGGTGGATTTGAAGAGAGC
The DNA here is from genome assembly GCF_004916995.1 of Morone saxatilis. NCBI lineage: Eukaryota > Metazoa > Chordata > Actinopteri > Moronidae > Morone > Morone saxatilis. The sequence goes on from NW_023339718.1 coordinate 25,709,609, forward strand.
ATAGATCAATATATACACTTGAGTTTCTTGTCAAAAAGGGCCGTGATGGCAAAGTAAAGCAGTGAAAATATTTTCAATAAAGCATACAGTAAAACTAATACAGATTGTTTTAGGTGGGCTCCTCTTATGTGGCTAGAATACCTTTTGCGGAAGCTCCCGTTCACAATGCAGTGCATTGCTTAGCTTCCATGCCGTAACTCCTAGGTGCACTGATGGCAAGTAGGTAAGTAGTAGGTGAGTGTTTGATACTGAAAACCTAGCTGAGCATTGTTTTAGATTTGAAACAAAAAGACTTTGGCATAGAACCCACGCTGAGGCCTGTCATGTCATTTACAAGCCGCGTCCTGACCTCATCATGAGTTTTCCCAGATGCTACAACAATCAGATAAAAATAATCATTTGTTTTCATTGAATATTGCAGTTACTCACTCCAGTCACTCCCCCACATAAACAGTCTGGGATTAGATTAGTCAATGTTGTGTGTTCACTGAACACATCGTGTTGGATCTATTGCTTTTGGGAAGTTTGGGAAAACTTAAAACTTTGGATTTCTCAGTGGTGATATTGCGGCTGAGATCTGAGTGTGGGATTCTTTCAGGTGACACATCCTCAAAGGCTCGCTGCCACATGCAGCTCTCCTGCCAGAGCAGCTTCAGTCCCAGCCACAATGACACGGCAAATGCACAATCCAGAGAATCAGGTGACAGAGACGGAGCCAGAGAGCCCGGTGACATTCAGCTGCGAAAGAAAGACACCACCGCTGATAGTGTGAGAGCTCTTTACACTTTGAATTCCTTCAGACTCAAGTGTGCATTAATGTCAGCTGAGGCTGGATTAAATGTACATAGACAAAAAAGGCTCTTTAACCATTTATGGCACAGGTCCAGTCTGATGTCGTCCCTCTCTTTAGGAGACACGCAGCAGCTTCACTGGTTTTACAGCTTTGAGGTGTCACTAATTACCTTTTTTTATAGCTGAGTCATTCGGTGGCCGTAACAGCGGTTTTGGAGGATGTGAAGAGGAAACAAACCGAAATCTCAACTTGGCCTCTGGCAGGTGTTGGTGATACAGGTAGAGCAGCAGCAAACAGTCCAGCCTGTCGAGTCAAGGCAGTTTTATTTAATAGACAATTATCACAAACACCGAATTCACAATCTACACACCCTCTATCATTAAACCCTCGCTTCTTATAAGGAAAAACTCCTTTAATGGGGGGAAACTTGAAAGAAACATTGGGAAGAGCAACAGTGGATCCCTTATCCAGGACAGACAGACATGAAATAGATCAGTGGTTTTCTATCATTGAGTAAACCCTGACTAAGTGCTATATTTTATGGATATTTCCTATTATATTAAGTGTATAACAATAACAGTAGAGAAGAACAGATCAACTGTACAATGAACCCAAACAGTGAACACAATAACTGCACGAAGGTTGTGTAAATTGGGATACATTTTAAGCTGATTATATTCTGTGATTATTGCATAAGAGATGGGTTTTACTGATATTTTTAGTAACTTTTTATACAATTTTAAATTTCATACATATCTAATAGGCTTCTTTTTTTTGAAAAAATTCAGTGTTTTCTTCTCATTGTTCCATTAGTTCTTTGGTTGTTTTACCAGCATACTTCAGGATGAGGCTGCTAATCAGAGAGTGAAGGCTCAGTGAATATAGCTTATGTTCAGGTCTTGAACATTTAGATCTTAAATAATAATCTAAACTTTAAAAATAACAATTTCATATAGTTTTCTTTACACAAATGAACAAAATGTTGCAACATAGGTCATCAAAATTATAGATTGTTAACAAGACTGGATCCAGGGGGAGGTCAAGCAACTGACCTGAGCCACACAAACTCCTCTACCAGTAATATTGCTGCCGCTTCACTGGCAGCTGCAGTAATATACCATTTACATTTTAATGTTTTAAGTACACGTGACAATTATACACCATGATACAATAGTAATGCAAAGGTGATTATGTGCCAGCTTGGTTTCAAGTAACAACCACACACATACTGAATGTGAATGATTTACTGGAGCTCTGCTGTTTTTCAGGAATATTTCTCTCTGCTCTGATACATGTCCAGAATGTTCTGATTGAAGTGCTCGCCAAACAGCAGTTGGAGAAGGATAATCTTGCCAAAAAATGCCGGTCAGTTCATCAACTTCTCTCCTCCTTGACTTAAGTGAAGCTTTGTGAGCCAGCAGCAAAGCTATTGTATTACACAATGCTGTCATTTTCAGAACATGGCAACATCACATAAGTGAAAGTTAACTACTTACTCACACTGCACAGTATATGCATGCAGTCAGTTGATTGTAAGTCTTTATGGACATATTTACATAAATAATAATAACAAGTACACAGTTATAATGCAGCCTGACATAACACTGTCTTTAACAACTACTGCACTGATTATATGATCATATGAGCAAAAGGATGGTTTTAGTGAGACTACACCAGTCTGATTCTCAAACAGACAATTGCTAATTTATTTACATTCATTGGTGGAAAACAGTGGACGAAGTATATCATCATTAGGTTGTGATACCATGTGCTTTACATGAGAAATAAGTTAAACAATGTTTGGACAGTGTGCCTAAATATATGTCTCAAATTGAACCCTAAAACAAAGCAAGGTTTCACAAACACATAGTGTTGAAAACATTACCTTGTCCTGGTGTCTCTTTAGTCTGAGACAAGTGCTGATTTCACTGTAAATAAACCCCTTAGGCTACATTGCACTGCAAGCCTTAGCGCTTAATTCAGATTTTTTTTGTTGGGCTGTCAGATAATTTTTTAAATGTTACCAATGTCAGATTCTGTGTAAAAGTACAGTAATATGCCACACAACGTCACATGCAACACACTGATGTATGGAAGTTAACATGGAGGCCACTGTCAGCGTGTACAGTTTAATTTATAAGTTGATGTGCAGTGGAACCTAGCGATTTTGTGAGCAGATGATTATGAGGACGTGGCCCAAATCAGAATTGAAAAGATCAGATTCCATGTGATTTGTAATGTTCACTCTGTAAGAAAAAAACAGATCTGTGTCACATTTGAGCATACATAGCCTTACAAGGCTATCACAAAATGAACAACATATCCTCACTTAAAGGACCAGTGTGTAGGATTTAGTGGCATCTAGTGGTGGAGTTTTACTTTGCACCTAACTGAGCACCACTCACATCTGTATTTGATGACCTGGGAATCAGAAAGGGCTGTAAAGCGGGTAGGAGAACGTACCGTGGCTGCAAAGCTCACAGAAAACACAAAAGACCCTATCTACAGTCAGTGTGTGGTTTGTCCGTTCTGTAGAAACATGGCGGTTCAACATTATTATAGATTAAATTCAATAATGTGCGATTAATTTTTTGAAACATTACTTTTTGATGTCACTAATTATGATTCATTTTCACCCACATTGCTGAGATCTGAGGACATGGTGACTCTGCAAGACATTCGGGAGGTTCCAAACAAGCCCACAATTTAACCATATTATCTAAACCACTGATGTGGAGATGGAAATGAGGCAAAGCTAAAGGCTAATTGAACTTATTTCTCAAATCGACATGTTTTGAATGTCCTTTATATCTTCCTGATTGGCAATCTGTAGTTACCTTAGCTGTGCACAGCTTTAACATGCAGTGGATAATTACTGTGAATGTTTTTGATACAATCACACTCATAGATCATTTCTGAGATCATTTCCGGGGGTTGCCAAAAGTGGTGCAGGATGAGAGACAGGAAGCAGCTTTCAGCAATGTCATCCCTTTAATGAACAGGGGCCAAGAACTCAAAAACACAGTATACCATAGGCTGTATTTTTATCAGTTCAGTAATATGAGAATGTATTTCTATCTATTATTGTGCTATTAGGCCTTGTGTTAAACTGGGTTATTAAAAGTTGCTTCATAACCAGACCTCTGCAAATGGTGATAATGTAATAAGAGCTACGGTTGATAGCCAAAATATAAAAATTTAAACCAGGTTTAAATAGAAAAAAAAACAATAAAACCATAAAGTCTTCAGTTGTTTCACTGTTTTGTTGTTGCTTTAATTCTTTCTGCTGGAACAATAAAGGTCTGAACCCAACTGAACTGTGCCACTCCTCTCTCTCTCAGTCTGACCTGTCTCTTTTCACTGTCATCTGTTTAGTAGAAGTGAAATTCAATGCAGTTAGTTTCTCGCTTTAAAAAAATATTGTGGTTTCTATTAATTGCTGAGGTGAGTCTTTCTTATGCAGTGTTTATACAATTCTTCTGAAAGAAACAACTAAAGGTTGCTATTTTCATTGTGCCAGCACACTGCTTATAAATAAAAAGCAGTATTGTTTGATTCTCTGTGCAGGAGTGTGTCCGGCTTCCTTCGGCAACGTGTGCTGAGAGGTCAACTTGTCTCCATCGCTTCACACCAGAGGACTTTGGTGGAGATTCTCCAGAAGCAAATGCAGTTGGTAGAAGTGTATGTAACGGCAAAGGCCAAACTTTCCCCTCCAAACCATGTGAGCAGTACCGTAGCGAAACTGCATCAAGATCACAGCTATAGTCAAGAGAGTCAAAGAAAGGAAGGCCATAGTACAGCAACACAGGCCCAACTGTTAAGATCAGCTCCTCCAAACAATGCCAAGAACCTTACAATGCCCAGACCTCCTGCTTCATTACTAACGCAGGGGAAGAAGATGCTGACACATGCTGATGTGCTGAATAAGCAAACCAGCAGCTGTCAGAGCAACGCCCTGCAACCGGGAAATACTTCGCAATACATCAGCTTTCAGATAAGAGGAAATAATGCCCTGATACAGACAAGAGCTGAGGACAACAGCAGACATCTCTCTAAGCTAATACAGAGTGGAGTCATGCAAACAGGAAGTACTCTACAGTTGTTGTTGAAGGTCAGGCAAAGCTCTTCTCATAAAAGCTAGTTAATCCTTGTGCAGCTTGTTCTTTTTATAGTTGTCACCACTGACACCACTTGTTCACCAGCAGTTTATAACCCTTCCTAAGTTGCTAAATTATTGTGCTCCAATAACAGTTCTGCAGGCCTTGGTCAGAACCTCTGCCAACGTTTTCCTTTCCTGTACTTAGACATTCTATGTGCTAGGCTCATCAGTCTTGAAAACAAAAGAAATTATGAAGATGGTTCAATGATTAGTCACAGTTATAAAGTCACATCTTAAAGGTCCAGTGTGTAACATTTAGGATCTATTGTCAGAAATGGAATACAATATTCATAGGTGGAAATCGTTTTCATATAGGGTTGCGTAAATCACTGGGGAATAAGCAATATTGTTCTACGTGTTAGAACTGAGCCATGTTTTATCTACCAGAGGAGCGGGTCCTCGTATTACAGAACGTCTGCCATGTTGCATGATCTTCGTCACACGTACCCAGAACAGACAAACCAAACAGAAACTCACAAAAAAAATAGTCTTTTCGTGGCCACTGTAGTTTCTCTTACATGCTTTGAATGGGTGGGTGAGGTGAGGGTGTTGCAATCTGCAACATCTCCACTAGATGCCACTAAATCCTACACACAGGTCCTTTAAGTTCACCAACTAACGATTTATATTAACTAGCTAGCTGGTTAGTTAGCGTTTTGCTAACATCTAGCTAGCTAACTCAAGATGTGACTACACATTATATATTATATATATATTATCATTGCTTTTATCTTTTAACCATCTTCACCATCTTTTCAACATGGACGAGCCTAGCACATAGCATATCTAAGTACAGTAAGTGGAAAGTTGACCCAGGTTCTCTTAGAGGAAAAAAACAACGGGCCTTAGGAATGGTCAATTAAATCTAAAGTCTTGACAAGAAGGGTAATAATTATACTCTATTCATCCTTAACATCACCCTTTTAGTTATAGAAAATGTGTTCAAAGTCCATGAAAATGATTCCTCTACAGGCACATACATAATGTGTTTATGTATCAACAGGGCCTTGAACATTGACTGGTTGATAAACCTTTCCTCTGCACTTTGTTCCAAAAGACAATGAATCAATTAACGCTGACAGACGTACAGTACGTGCTACTGCAGTACTGGTGACACAGGTTATTTGTTGCCAGTACTGCTATCATTCAAAGGCTGTTTGTCTTGCCCCCTGCAGGGTCACTGGCACCTTGCTCGTGTGCTGTGTGATAGCTCGATTAAAGACAGTAAAGGCAAGTTGCACCTGGCTCCAGAACGCTGGCTGGAGTCTATCCTCGGTAACAACATCCCTGTCAGCTCAGCATACGCTTGGAACAAGGTTAGACAGCAGGCTGCCTTAATCCCTTTCACAACACTCAAAACATAAGAACGGCTCCAGAAACAGGAAATACTTATCTGTTGGCTTTTCAGTGTAACTCACATAAACAGCCTAAGGCCAAGTTCAGACAGACAATATCACTGCATGAAACAGAAGTCTCTTTTCCACTCCTATGAGACCTCTATAGTGGGCTTCTTGATGCAGAAAAAACTTCAACCTGTTCAGAAGGACAAAATGATTGTCCTGTATAAATCACTGCAGTATCTGATAAGCCTTCAAACTCGTGGAACAACCACATATCAACAGGTTTTTATACACAGTCACAGTCCACCACCGATGGAAAACTTGGGGAAAAAATCCTCTTTTGACATAAAGTGGCAAAATGGCTCAAGCAGCTCCAGCTGGTCTCAAAACTTAATCTGAAAGGAGGGACCCACCCCCCCCCCCCCATCTCTACATAGATACATATATATGTGGGTGCTATATATTGAGCGCTGCCAACAGCCAATTTAGTTGACTGAAGAATTCCACAGATTTGTTACCTTTCTTAGCTGTTGCTGTGGAACAAGGTTCACCTTTCTGCTGTTTCCTGCCTGCCAGTAAGGGTCTGTGGAGACAGGGCAAGACACAGCATTAGGCTGTAAATTATTGAGTGTTCACAGTAGGACTGTGCACCAGCACACACACACTCCTGCTCCATATCTTCCATCTCATTGAGAAAATTGTAAAAGTGTAGTGCTACAGAGGCCTGTTGTTTCAGAGTAATGCTGAAAGACATTTGATAGGCCCTCAGGTTTCACATATCCCACCATATCATTGACACTCATTAATAAGTCATTATTCATAAACAGACATGTCAGTGGTGTTAAAAGCTATTACCGATGGACTCTTTCCACTGTTTCCCCAGGTGACGTTCAGAGACAAACCTTTGTCTCATTACTTATTGAACATGGAGACTGAAGGAAACACTCCACAGACATATCCTGAGGACGACGTTCAGCACCTGAAGGCCGTTTCTTCTTGGGAGATGCTGACCACAGGTCTGTAGTTCCTGTCTGCTGACATGCCTTACCCCGGCCTCAGCACAACATACTACATCCTGCCTATGACATTTCCTTCAGAGCAACTCAAACAAACAAAGCGAGGAAGCAGCCAGTCACTGAAGCGTGGCTTTTTCTCTGTCAATAATTAATCAGCTACCTCACGTCTCTCAGCTGGAGCCTCTCTGACCACTGTCACAAACAGCCTCATTAAAATGAATCGTACCTTTATATAAAAAAAGACATTGCACATTTTTCAGTTCCTTTTCCTGTTTTTTGCAGAGGCATCCTGCTTGAGCCGTCTCATGAAAATCAAAATAATCCATTTGGTGGAAGATGACGAACTGCTGCCAAACGCTAGGCTGAACATCTACTGGGAGAAGCTCTTGAAGAAAGACTATTCAGAGTCTGAAGACTGGGGGAGTGAATTATTATAATGATCTCTCCCCACATTTTGACCATAACGGTTTGAGAGTTTAAAGGACCAGTGTGGAGGATTTAGCAGCGAAGTGGTGAAGTTGCAGATTGTAATCATTTAAAAACAGCTCAGCCCTCCAGGTGTGTAGGAAAAAACTCTAAAAAGCCCCTGTTTACAGCCAGTGTTTTGTTCCCGTTCTGGGCTACTGTAGAAACATGGCAGTTCAACATAGCAGACTTTGCATGATAAACTGACTGTACTCACGATTGGGGGGAGGGGGGGAGGTACAACAAAGGGTTGAAAAGTATTATATGAGTTTGTTGTTCCTTATTTGTACTTACGGTTTCATGTTGTAACTGTTTATGTCAGACAGCTTCAGCTCTATTTGGCCATGTGGAAGTAGTGTGTAGTTTCACACTCCATGGATACACACTATATCTCTAAACTGTCTGCAGTGCCTACAGTATTTGCATTGTTAACCGTTTCACTGTTAAAACAATAAAGACTATAAGATTATGACGGTGTTTGGTTTGGTGTGGTTGTTGGAGCCGTAGGTTGGAGCTGTGTGTTCTGGCCTCAGGCAGTGTAAAGTCATGGCGTACTGTAGACCGTGTGTCCACAGATAAGACTGTACGGGGACTCTGACGGGCTGCCTGTGTGTGCTTGCTTGTGCTGAAGACAGTTAATCATTAGTGAAAGGGTGGTGAATGTATCGGGTGGTGGTGATGTGCTGGATGTGGGCAGGCGGTGAACTGCTGCCGGGGACTCCCCCCCCTCCTCTCCTCTCCTCTCCTCTCCCCTCCCCTCCCCTCCACTCTGCCCTCCCCTCCTGCCACTCCTCTCAGTAGTCGCTCCAGTCCGCGATGGAGCCCCTGACATAGCAGAGGAGACTCAGGACGGCTCGGCTCTACCGAAGCGCACTTTCTTTACGCATGTGGTAAGTTTTGTGCTCCCTCGCCTTCTTCTGTGCTTTTCCCACTTCAGCCAGTGGACGGGTGTGTGTTTGTGTTGGAGGGCAGACTGGTTGTACTGCTCGTCATGTGTTTGCTTTTGGATAAAAGCAGATTTTTCAGGCGCTGGTGCGTAATGCAGAGACGCATAGTTTGATTCCAGAGCGTCTAAGTGCTCTTCATATATATAAAGCAGGATGTTTCCCAGTTTGCCTCATTCGCCTCTTTCCCTCCTTTCCCGTCCTCCCTCCTTGGTTCTCACCCTTTCACTCACTGCACAAATGTCTCGTTATATGAAGGTCCTCACGTGGAACTGTGGGAGAAGTTTGCATGGCACGAGAGCGGCTCAAAGACAACTTTAGAGAGCAAGGTAATTTACAGCAGCTTCTGCCCTTATGGATGTCTTTCGTTCTGTTTTACTGGCTTTATAAACACTGTTATCAGTTCCCACAGTGGGCTTGCTCGTTTAAGGGTAGTTTGATTTTTTAAAAATATTTCGTTTTAGTTAGTAGTTTCAGTATCAGTGTGCTAAATATACCATGGCTTTCCGAGGAGCTCCCTTTTTTTGGTACGTCATCCTCCGATATATAATAATCAGTTAATGACATACATCAATAATAACCTCATTTTATGCAGAAGCATGATGATAAAGATACAAAAAAAGAAGAAAGAAATGGGAATATTGCACATTATCAATATTTTAGGTGTGTTTTCAGGGGAGCTCATTTTTTATAATTTTTAAATGTAGTTTGCACCCTGTTTAGTATTAGTTTTAGTAATAGTGTTAGTATTTCAGAATAGCTATTGTAATACAAACACAGTGACTCAGTCATAAAGACTTCGCAGTCTCAATAAACATAAGCACCAATGCCTCCTCATGCTTGTTGTGTCGCCACATTGGACCAAAAACTAAAACAAAAAAATATTGCATTTTTATATTTAATTTAGTTAATTTTGTAAGTATAAAATATTGTTTCACTTAGTCTTTGTTTTTTCTAATGTCAATTTCTTTTTTTATTCCACTATAGTTTTAGCTTTTTTTTAGTTTTAGTTAACTTTTATAACCTTGATGTTGATCTTGCCTCTGATTCTTACAAGAATTTCATGCAAAAACTGTAAGGATGACTAAAACTGTATTAAAGTAATGCAACAATGATAATTCATATCATGCTGTCATCACTTAAAATTCTTTGGATATTGAACCCACTTCATTGCTCTTCTTTAACAACCACCTACAGTAGGTAACTACATAATAAAGCCGGAATGCTCATTTTCATGTATTTTTCTATCCCTTTGTTTATAGAATGAAAATAAGATGTGCCCACTACATACATAGAGTGAGACACAGGTGCTTCCTGTTTTCTCTGTCTCTTCTGGCCGTCTGTCTGCTCAAGCTGGTCTACATTAAAGTGACGGTGAGGGACGGCATCTACATCGAGCCCTATGGAATCACTGCCAGCTTATCAGGCATCCACAACCGCAAGTATGACGTCAACTGCACCGCCATCTACGAGCTCGACCCAGTGGAGATAGGAAAAGCTCTGGAGATAAAGCGGAAAGCCATTGTTGACGTGGACGATGATAGCACTGTGAGCTTGACCGCGGACTGTCAAACGTTTATCAAAACCAGGGGTTACAATGAGGTCCCGGTGTCGGATGCAGAGCGGAGCTTCCCGCTGGCTTACTCCCTGGTGGTGCATAAGAATGCACCCATGGTGGAGCGGATTCTCCACGCCATCTACGCGCCTCATAACATCTATTGCATTCACTATGATCAAAAGTCCTCCCCGGCGTTTATAAAGGCAATTAAAAACCTGGCTCAGTGTACTCCAAATGTGTTCATTGCCTCAAAATTGGAGTCTGTGGAATATGCACACATCAGCAGGCTTAATGCTGACTTAAACTGCCTCTCTGACCTGCTGAGGTCGGAGGTCAAGTGGAAGTACGTCATCAACCTGTGTGGCCAGGACTTTCCTCTTAAGTCAAACTATGAACTGGTAATGGAGCTGAAACAGTTGAACGGCAGTAACATGCTGGAGTCCAGCCGACCCAGTGAACTCAAGAAACAGCGCTTTGGCTTCCAGCACGAGCTGAAAAACGTGCCTTACGAGTACCACCGTATTCCCGTCAAAACCACAGCGGCCAAAGATGTTCCTCCTCACGGCATTGAGATGTTCATCGGCAGCGCATATTTTGTCCTGTCGTGGGATTTTGTGAATCACATTAGCGGCAGCCAGGTGGCAAAAGACTTTCTGACATGGTCTGCTGACACATACTCACCAGACGAACACTTCTGGGCCACCCTTGTCAGGGTCCCTGGGGTTCCCGGACACATTCCCAGATCGGAAGTGGATGTGACGGACCTGAGGAGTAAGACGCGACTGGTCAAATGGAATTATTTAGAGGGTAAGCTTTACCCAGCCTGCACGGGTACACACATGCGGAGTGTTTGCATCTACGGAGCCGCTGAACTTCGCTGGCTCCTCAACTATGGACACTGGTTTGCCAACAAATTTGACCCCAAAGTGGACCCGATCCTGATTAAGTGTTTGGAGGAGAAGCTTATGGAAAAACGTGTGCAAATATGATACTCAAGGGAAGGGAGTAATTCCAGGGTAGGTGCAAAATTACAGAAAGGCAGTGTAAAAAGTGCATCTACTCACTGAGATCCAGGCCAGTCTAATTACTTCGCAGGTTAAGATTTCCCAAGAAAACAGATGATAAAGTCATGGAATGTGCATCGCTATAATTTAAACTATCTGACAATATATGGAGATACATCATTTGCACCAACTGCAACATGAAAACACTGCATTTATAATACATCAGTGATTTGACACAGTGGAAAGTTCCTTTACTTTCATTAAGGAGGTACATTTTACTGATGTTTCTAAATATTGTTTGCAGGATGTTTACTTTTAGTGAACTATTTTTACAATGTGGTATTGCTAGGGGATTTAAATTCTCTGTCGATCATTTTTTCATTCATTCTAATCATTGTCAGTGTGTCACTGACCACACACAGCATTTAATGAGGGACAGAAGGAAATCAATGAAGTGCCTATGTCTACAGGAATAATGTTATTTTAGGTAATGCCATCCTAAAACCAAATGCCACTCAATATCACGTCCATGCTGATCTCGAGTTTGATTTCAGACTACTCTTATTGAGAGTAGAGATGCCAAAGACTCTGTGTTCTGTAAATGAAGATAGGAATTCAGTTAAAAAAGTGTAGATTATTATGAAAGTTTGTAATCTTTGATGATTTATTTATTCCTGAATAAAAGTACGGTGGGTTGTTTGGATTGTGGTCTCAGTCACATCTCTGAACAAGCTCTGGCTTATTAAAGAACAACAAATGACTTTTCATAGCTTCCCCATTTATTCAATATACACTGGAGTATTTGACCACTAGTGGAGCAATGTCTTAATTAGCACATGCCTGTAATATGTGTGTAACAGCGTCCGCACAAAGACACACGATTGCCGCGAAACACGGGTGTTCATGTGAGAACAATGTCGCAAATGGAAGGCATTGGTGCACTTAAGACGATTTAGCACTATGTGTGGTAAAAGTGTGTATATCTGTTCTGAAGGCTAGATAGATTAGATTGCAAGATTATTTGTCTTCAGGGAGGAAATTCTTTTCCACAATCAGTGCAAAGGTTCAGCAGAGAAAAGGGCGAGGCATGCTGAAATGCAGAGACGAGGATAACAGCGCACACTTTCAAACAGCCTGTACTCGGAAGCATTCGTGGTGTAGCACCCGGTTGTAGTGATGGATTTGAGGAATGAAAAAACAGCTAGAGAGAGATGGTCACACCCAGCCTGATTTCTCACTTCAACACATTTGACAGATTGCTATTTGCAGTTGCAATTACAAAAACGCAGCCTAAAAGATCCTGCCATTCGACAACAAGCACTTTTATTAAAAGCACACTGAGGTCTTTAATGAGCTACTTTAAGGCAATGTTGGATTTACCTCCATTTTTGCATTCATTTAAAAAAGTACCTCCATTTTTCAGAGATTAAATTTACTGGACAGTCTTGCTTAGTTATGTCACACACAGGTGTTTCTTTTATTTTGTCAAGTCTATTTATATCAGTGAGGGTAGACAACGGAAACACCTCTCTGTGTGACACAATACAGTTCAACACGCACAACAGACTACACCCTCCAAAATGACCAGTTGAATCAACACCTCTATAAAAACCCATCATTTATACTTTTATTATCTTGTATCCGACTGCATTAGTTTTAGCTTGGTGTACCTAATAAACCAGACATTGAGTGTATATCGCCATTATCATATCAATTTACATTTACTGTTATAGATTTGTATTCACAAACATTAAAAACGGTTTTCCAAATGTTTTATTAGGTAGGAAATGGGTTCAAGATGTGCAGTTGGCTCGTTGTTTACCGTAAAGACGGTGAAGAATTTAACTGAGTATTCTGATTTAATGGCCAGGGTTGGGAGGGTTACTGAAAACAACACAATCCCACACTATAACTAATTTTGGTACTTCAGTGGTGTCACCACATTGAAGTAATGTAACTTGATAACTTCCTGTTATTTGGATTACTTCTACACTAAATATGCAAATAATAGCAAGAAAAAAATAAGTATCAAAAGGATGACTTTTACACATTCTATAAAACAACTGAATAATATAACCTTTACCAAGGTTTTTAGCTTTGTGTCATCTGCTTAGTGTATTTTTTTAAGAAAAACTTTAACATGAAATATTAGGGTAAACACAGGTGTTACCACTGATACTAATTAAGGTTCAGTTTCAGTTCAATTCAGTTTTATTTGTATAGCGCCAATTCATAACAGAAGTTATCTCAGGACCACTTTTCAGATAGAGCAGG
>NW_023339718.1:25723261-25734191 GCF_004916995.1 Morone saxatilis
TCAATTCAATTTTATTTGTATAGCGCCAATTCATAACAGAAGTTATCTCAGGACACTTTTCAAATAGAGCAGGTCTAGACCGAACTCCTTTTAACATTTACAGAGACCCAACAGTACCACCATGAGCAAGCACTTGTACAATGTACTGTGATGTTGTTACCCTTTTATGCTTTGAAGACAAAATAATGGTGAAAGGTTCCGCTTTTTGTTCATGTGAAACATTGTGACATGTTTATTTACTGCACTGTGTGCATGAAAGTAATGTATTTTACAATCCTGCTGACAAACCCCATTTTTACTCAATGTAAATGTAATCTGATTACACCTTTTTGTATGTAACTGTAATGGATTACTCTCCAAGCCTGTTAATGGAACTAGTTTGGGGCTCTGCTTAGCTATGTAGTATATAAGTCATGATGTTCTGTTAATATACAGATCCTTTGGTTCCAACTGCATTTAGTCTTAAGTGCATCTTACTGTAGAAAGTGGTGTTTTATAATTCTCTCTCTGGCTGGCTCCACACTTGGCTCAAAATACTGATGACTTAACAGGACTTATATGAAGTATATTAAACAAGTGTGAGGAGGTGGGAGCTTGCGAGCCACCATAACTCAGGGTGTTTAAGCATCGACTCCTGTTCCTCAGTCTGTCAGAATATACCAGAGAGGAACAACGCTGGCCTTGAAAAGCTCCTGCATCTCATCTGGCCAGACTGCTGTATTAACAAACCTGTGGAGGTTCGAAGAAATCCAAGCACAAAATCTGGAGAAGAGGGAGGACAGAGTGGCCTTTTGTTACTCAATATAATTACAGAGACTGTAGACAGCTTTAGACATCTTGTGTTATAAATTCTCAGAATGGCTCCCTTGAGATTGTCGCCCAAATTCCTGTTATGTTGCATTCAAGTCACAGTGTGTTGATGATCCAGTGCTCACACAGCCTGAAACGGGATCAGGCCATTGTTTATACAAAGGTAATAGAACACAAGGATGAGGTGCTGCAGTACAGCAACAGCAGCAGGTGGTGGTTGCATAGCAGAAGCTCATGTTTCTGTCTGTTTCTGTCTGCTTGACTGGCTGGAAAACACTGGAAGTCTTTAATCTGTAGTTATCTTTCAGAGGAAGACTTCACGGGACAGAATGGAAGAGGTGTCAAGTGGCTTTCTGTCAGCTGACTTTATTATGATGGAAATTTGTGTGCACCTTAAAAAATCTTTGGACCTTGCCATTTAGTTCTTCTTTCTTATCCCCTCCTCTCAAAGTCTTTGGATATCATGACCGACCAGAGCCTGAGCAAGTACATTTCCTATTTAGGAACAAAATATCAGCGGATCTCATAAGAACTCTTTGACTTGAAGACTTTGTGGCAGATTTTGGCGTTATAGTGTTTTAGAAGTGCTACTTCAACACAAGGCAAATGTCTCTTGAACCATTGGTTATAGAATAACAACCTCCCTTTTTCTAAGTGTTTTTCGAGCGTCAATCAATATGGTACAGATAGTTTGATTTTATTTCTTCAGTGCTTCTTAAGCAGCTTGAGAACCAGTATAGAGAGGATCTAAATATGAAACTATTGGTAACATTTCTAAATAATAAAGCCATAGGACCTTTACTAATAATTATATAGAAATACATTTTATTATTATTTTTATTATTATTTCATTTTATTTAGGATTTAACTGATGCAAAGAAATTGTTTCCATGCACACTGTTTTAATCGGGACAATTGCATCTTGAACTTTTATGTCGGTGCACTGAAGCATATGAGTGAATCTTACAATCCCTAACCACCAGGAGAACCATCGGCACTAATTCTGGACTCCCTTTTTTCTCGGTCAGCTGCTGTTCCAGGTGAGGATGGATGAAATCAAAAGTTCTCTGTGCAGACAGTGTCATACGTGGCACCCTCCAGGTGGGTCCTGTGCCCACTGACGCTGACGTCGGCTTTCACCATTCGCAAACACATGAGTAACCATACTCCTGCGCACACCGCTTGCCCATGGTGAGGCTAGGTATGCACTCCTACAACCGAACAATGCTTTTTTTTCCCCCACCGGCATTCCGCAAAGACCCGCCCTACTCCACCTCTGATTGACCAGTGTTCACTGTTTAGGCATTAGATGTGGAAAAAACGTCAGAGCCAATCAGAGTCAGAGTAGGGGAGGATCTTTGTGGAATACAATTGGGGGAATTCCATAACTGTGTCTATAGTAAACAAATAGCTTAACGCTGAGAAAACAGGGATGTCCTCAAAATGGATTAAAGATGTCACAAGTATTTGGGTTGCGGTTAGGGTTCTGCTTTTGATTTTCTCTTTTGATCTAATTCAGGAGCTAGTACTGATTCCTACCCTATGTCCCTTCTAGAAAGGGCATGCTTTGTGGCATTGTGATACTAAGCTTTGATTTCCTATGTAAAGCAGATCTTATGTTGACCTGACTGTACCTACTTTAGGTGAGCCTGCTCTAAACCTGCTGCCAAAGCGCTCAGTAGGCTTCAGATAAAGAGCTGTCAGGTTATAGGAGAGAAAGTAGGTGATGTTTGAAACTCCCTCAAGCACTTTACATCTGTACCTTTTTGCATGTGCTATTTAGAGAAATAAGAGTGACAGGATGTTGTAAAACCAAAACTAACGGTCTGAAAGAGAAGTGCCCTGAGGTGCCCTGAGGTGCAAAGTTGGTGATAATTCCCTATGGGTTCCTCACTACAAGTTACTTTTTACATTACACGTCATTTGACCCATTGTTCATATTAGTGCCTGGGTACATAAACTTCACATTTTTATAACCAAGCTGAAATATTAGGCAAACCGCTGACTGGCGATGTGCCCTGATGTGCTGTGATTGCACAATGTTTTGTTCAACTTGCAGATTGTACAGTATTCCCTCCAGGCTCCAGCCTTGGGTGGGAACAGTACAACAATGTCGGTTGAATTATGCTGCTGCCAGCTTGCGTTGGTGACATAATTTGAAGCCAGCGGCTTTATGACCTATACTGCAGTAAGCCACCAGAGGGCAATCAGGATGTTTTAGCTTCACTATCAGGGAGCTGTTACGTCGTCCATCTTTATATTTGTCGATGAGTAAAACCAGTTGAGCTCAACAAAGGTGACCTGGCCAAAACAGCAGTGTAAAAAGGTTACAGACTATATGTTTACATGTTTAAGTAATTAAAATACCTACACGCAGTTAGAAGTAGATCGAATCAATCATTCATTGTATTTTTAAGAGCTTTAAAATCAGACAGAGAGACCAATTCTCTTAGTTTCAAGTCTTTGAAAGCTGTTAAGGGAGCAGAAAACATAAGAGCTTTCTTTCCCAGCACTTGGAACAGACGTGAAAAGGTTGTTGATACTATCAATACTGCCAGGGATAGATGTTAGATGTGCTATTGACCAGTTGTATCGTTTTGTTTTCCATATCAACTTGGCAAACTCGATCTGCTGAGTAAGACGGTGTGATATGATCAAAAGCTCCAGTACTACTAATGGATCTTATGGCAATATTGTTTATCAACCGCTTTTCAGCTCACTGGTAATGGATTTTCTAATGTTGCCACTTCTTGTCAGTATTGAGAGTGTCAGCACAAAAAGCCCTGCAGGTCTACCACAGAGCTAATTGATGGACCTTCTTAAGGCCTCATTATCATCTCAGTGTCCATGGTAGTTGTAAGCAGCACAGGGCTCATGGACGGATTTCACGTTAGGAATCATTCGAGTGGACAAGGAGTGGCTGTGGTCACCAGAGGCCTCACTGTCGGTCCTCCTCTCATATTGGCCTGCTCCTCACAATAAACTCGATTCATGGCTGCTCTGCAGTGCAGAGGGGTTGTAGAGGACAGGTGAAATTTGAATACGAAACCTCTGCCCCCTCCTACGTGTCTGTCTATCTGCAGGTATACAATGAACAATAAGCATCATTCTTTCTCTCTGGTCTGGTATTTTGAACAGGGTCCAAGCTGAGCTGGTTTTTTTCTGTTCCTCTGGCTCATTAAGACCTCTTTCCCAAAAGAGGTGCCGTGTCATTCTTGAAGTCTGTGAATTTATAATTCAAGTTCTAATTTAATTTGAGATTTGTTTTGTAGCTTTAAAAGTGCAAGGCATCAGGAGCAACCATCCCTGCTTGAAGTAATTATATTATGGCTCACTGTTCCCAAGATTGTATCTTAGGCTAAGATGAAATCATTGGTGGAACGCCCAGTGGACTTAAGCCAGTTGGCCGGCTGATTGGTTTTGACAGTATGCTTCGGTCAGACAGGTATTGTATCTATATTTCTTCACTGTCTGTCCAATCTTTCCTTAACTTTGTCAGTAGTGACGAGTCTTAACTGTCAAAAAGTTTCAAGAACTAAATAACTCAAACGGCTACAGAAATCTGCTCTGTATCTCCATGCTCATTGTGTTTCCAACATACAGTATATTTTCCCCAAAAAGTGACTAAATAACAACGTTTTTTGAAACACTACATTTACGTAACATGGTGGAGCAAAGAGCAAGGAGCAAGAAAGTGCTTGGGTGGATGGCATACGTACAAAGTCACTCCACAAAGTTACCAGAGCACAAAAAGGGCCAGGACTTTTTGGCATTTACATAGCAAAAGAAAACGTGCATGTTAAAACTGTAATAGATTACATTCAAGGCAACTTTCCCTTACAGCTTTGCACTACTAAAGCATCTCAGGGGTTCAGAGTTTGTAGAACAGCAAGCAAATTTGTCACTGCTTAAAGGAAGTTACACTTTGTCACGCAGTGTTTAGATAGAAGCAGAGTAGGCGAGAAGCTTTTGTTGCCGTTAGACCAGAGTGTGAGGCAGTAGCTATTTCATTTAACACCTTCCTTTAGTTATCATTTAAACCAGCATATATTTCTGCCATCCCCGAAAGTCTCCACCCTCTTGCCACCCCATGAATATTTCTCTAGCTCCACCACTGCTCATGTCAACATTTAAATTGATTTAAATCTCTGATAGCCTCACCATGGTGATTAAAGTATAACCCATGGAAGAACAAAGAAGGAACTATAGCATAAACCATCCATAAAAAAGGATGAAAGTTCAAACTGTGCCTGCAGAGTAACCCAGGACCTCACTGCAGGATTGAGAATCCATGGATGGGGGATGGGAAGGTGGTAAATAATCAAACTTTTCAATGTATCTGTGTTTATTTTAGATAAGGCATGCCTCATAAACATGGAGGAGGGTAGGAAATGGCTCAATGTCTCATTGGCTTTATGTAAAAATAAAAATAAACTGTCTGGAAATCTGGTGTGTGGCAAGTCTTGGGAGCTGTTTTCTGTTCTGCACTTTGGCTGCATTTCCTGCAAGAAAATACTTTTAGCATTATGCAAAGGAGAACAAAAATGCATCAATCCCGCTTGTTACCAGTAATTTGCTTCTCCTTTTATAGCTCTTTCTGCCTGGAGCTGCATTAAACTTCTCTCCTTCACTCTTAGTTGCCACACCACTCTCACTTCAGTGCAAATACCTGCTTGAGTACACAACCTGAGCAAGCAAATAATCATACTTTTTTGTAGGATACAAGGCAAGTGTTGGTTTCTGAGAACTGTTCAGTTTCAAAAATAAACACAGACATTTACATCTGCCTCACTCATTTGAATTCATTTGGGATGATATGAGCCTGCTACAGAAACGCTTGTGTGCTGACACTGAGAGAAAAAGAACACAAAATTTGCAGTGGTCTAACTTTTCCTTTCATTCACTGCAAACCACTCACTTGTTGCTCAATCGTCCTGATAGACCTCATGTTTTCATTAGCATGAAAAGCCAGCTTTATAACTGATGGCCAATGAAAAAGCTGTCCATGCAGCGCAGTTCTCTAAGCATAATGGAGGCCTTGTCTGTGCAGACAGCCACTGGTTCCAACCAACACCTCACTACATGAGGTAATTGCCTGGACAGAGAGCACTGTATGCAATATCTTTTCTCACACACTCCTCACTGGGTGCTGAGCAGTAAGAGACTGATAGGAAACAAATTATGCTTCTATGAGAAAGATAAGTTTATTCAGTGATGAGTTTAGACAAGCAAATGTTTATACCAAGCATTAAGAAATAACAAATTATGTCAAGCCTTAATGTCCAGTGTGTAACATTTAGGAGGCTCTATTGGTAGAAATGGAATATAATATTCATAGTTCTCATTAGTGTATAATCACCATCCATGGAGGCTGCCATGTTGTACCGCCATTTTTCTTTTTGCATTTTTTGCGTGTTTTGCAGACACCGTAGTCTCTCCTTCACATTTGGAAGTGGAAGGTGAAGCGAGGGAGTTGCAATCTGTAACTACACTGAAAAAAAGGAATCTAAAGAAAGTTTTAAAAAAAGCCTTGTTTCTGGGAAATGAGTCTTGTTTTTTTTATATTTAAGAATATTTGCCCATGTTATATAGAAACAACCTAATTTCCAACCCCAATTAAGGGAAAGCAGATGGGATCCATCCCCTCCTCATACATTGAGGTGTTTTAGGGTGTTTAGACAAAGCGTTGACTACAGTCAGTTACATAAGGTAACTGCAATTGCTGCCACTGTACTGTGACACATATAAGCCATACAACAGGATGTGTGATTTGGTTATAGATCTTTTTTTGGTATTAATTTGTCACATAGCATTTAGTTTGAAATCTTTGAATAGAGTTTCTCTCAGCATGACTTCCAGCGTCCCTACACTGAACTAGATCCTTCTCGTCCGTCCCCCCTTCAGCAGAGAGGTTGTTGGCACTTGCCTTTTTCAGAGTTGCTGTAAAACCCACGGTCAACAAGGGATGGGATCTCGGGGTAGTGTTCTTGAGCCCTTTTCCAAATACATACTTGTTACAGCTTCTGCCTGTGTTCTCCCTCTCTCCCGTGTTTCCTGTCATTCCCTGTCTGTCTGTGTGTGTGTGTGTGTGGTGGGAGTGACATCGCTCTTTCTGTGATCCGGATTTTCCACAAGCTGCACATGTGAAGCCAATCCACTAATCAACCCTGCAGCATATCAACTCTGTTTCCTCGCCCACCCGTTGCCAGATTATTAGTCACCGTCATTGGTATTACATCTCTTGCTTCCTGGAATTTTTGTTTACACCATGTCAAGAGGATTATTTTTGGAAACTTTTGGATTTACTAACTCTGCTTTCCTGTTTGCCTATCTCCCCACGGCTCCCCTATCCCACCTTTTTTGATCTCATCCACCACAAGCATTACTCCAAACAACTGGTCAGACAATAATAAATTCAAAACATCCAAACTGAGTCTGTGTCCGCAGAGTCCTTCTTTGTTGTTCATAACAATACCTGGAAGTCCTTACATATGCTGCCAGTGGGCACTCTTTCATGGTGTAAAGGTTGTAAGATCAATGGAGAGACATGCTAGAAGCTCGAGGCTTGAGCCACAAATGTGTTGACTTTAATAGCTTTGAATCCTGGTTCAGAAACTTCTGTCTGTCACACATCATGCTGGCCTTGCATGCCTTTAGAGGTGCAGTTCAGCATTTCAAGTAGGGCTAGGCGTTATATCAAATATATTCAGAAATTGGAATATCAATAAATGTGCAATATGGCAGATACTGTCTTATTCGAGGTTCATTGTTCAGTGTTTCCTCTGTTTGCGGCCGCCAAGGATAAAAAAAAAATCCCAAAAGAAAATTGTAGTTGAGTCTGACTCTTAGCTGCTGACATTTCACAGTCTGGACAAGCTCTGTGAGGAGTACAAGATGACACCACAGTAACGTTACATGAACCAGGGCCGGCCCAAGCCTCCATGGGGCCCTAAGCAAAATTTGATTTTGGGGCCCTCTATTACTGCCAATAATAATGATTATTGATCATTCACACACCTACTATAAACGTATTCTACTTATTCTACTCTGTCATTACGAATACACTTGTAAAACTAAATGTGAGAACTTTTTGTTGTAGTTAGATTGTAATCCTCAGTGATTAATGCCATGGAAGCAGACACCAGATTTGCAAATTTACAGAAAAATCCTTTTAATTAAATTTGGCAAAGTCAGCAACTACCCCTACTGGCCGCACAGAGAATCAAAACATAAAACCTCAAAGAGCAGCCCGGCATGTTTTACCCATCTATGGATTTTAATCTGAAATTGTAGCAAATTCAGCTACAAGAGCAGCCTGGGGTTGATTAACACTTAAATTCACAGTGGGATTATAGTACTAAGTGGGATACCGAATGTCATCTAGGCCAATTAAAAGTAACAAAATAAACTAATCGTTTACTGTAAACACAATCTGCTTTATTATTATTTTTTTAAATAAACTGCAACACCAAATGTACAAAAACAGACAGTATTAAATAAAATAAATTTAAAAAATATCAGACAAATACTTAAATAATGATGTAAATCAACAGGCACCTAAAACAAGGTAACACAAATGGTTTACAATTTTTTATTTTTTTTTAACATTTGACTTTTATATGTAAAAAACACAGCATTGAATAAAATACACAAATATCAAACAAATACTTAAATAATAATGTAAATCAACAGAGGCACCCGGAACAAGGTAATAAAAATGGTTTATAAATAAAATATAAAGTTAATAATTACGTCTGAAAACTATGTAAAACTGTGCAAAAGCTTTGGGAAAAATGGAAAGAAAAAATCTAATCTATCTAAACTACAGCAATCCAAACTTTTGTTTTTTATGTTACTCCATATTCTTCCTCAATACTCCATCCACTGCTTAGAACCTGTGTTTCCTGGCTTTTCTGGAGGCAAAGTCATTTCTGACATCACTGTAAGAAATCTGATGGCCAACTTTGTTGTTTATACTCATCACTGCCAGTCCACTCAGTCTTTCTTGTGCCATGGATGATCTCAAGTAGTTCTTGATTAACTTGAGTTTGGAAAACAGTAACAGGGAGAGTGCAGGCTACCCGTAGAGCTACCCAAAGATTTGGGTACAACTCAAAGATCTCATTTTGAGAGAGGTAAGTGAGCATCTCAAATGGGGTGATCTGTGCTTTGGGGAGTTCTGGAAGGCTCTCCATCTCTGTAGCCAGTGCACACCCATCAATATCAGCCTGTTCCCCTAAGGTGAGTTTGTCTCCAAGAAGTTTACACTGATCCCTCCTTGTCTGTGCATCAGGCTGGCCAAAGTTGAGAAGCACTCCAAAATGGCTTCTGAGCTCCCCTAGGGACTGAAAGCGGTCCTCTAAAGACCGGATGCTACAGTCTACTACAGCATTAAAAAAGGACACTTCCAGCCTCTTCATTGCATCAGTTTGTGGCTCATCAGGCATCTCATAGGCAAAGTGCCTTTTTGTGGTTCGCAACCTCTTCTGCTTCAGCACTGCTTCAGTGTTCATTTGTTCACACGTCTTTTGCTGAGACCTGTGCATCTTTAAAACCAGTTGCCCTGTAACTGATTAAATTTAGTTTGTTTTTCTGAATGAGGCTCACTGCAACATCAATCTGCATGTTGGCCGACTGAAGTAGTTTGCTTGTGGTGTTAATCTGGGAGAGAATGTCATACCAAACCACGCAGCAAATTTGAAATCTGAATGATCCGATTTCTTCAGCAAGGGAGTGGGTCTCAACTTTCATTATAGAGTCAGTAATTTGTTCCCTGACTTCAAGCAAAGCTTTTCTCACCTTGTCTGCTTGGTAGAGTAATGGTTCGATACTTTTAATCCGGCTCTCCCATCGTGTTTCACTCCAGGACTTGAGTGTGATGTTCACATGCTTCTTCAAGATGGCCCACCTTTGAGGGGAACCTGAGAAGAGTTTCTAGATTTTTTTCCACATTTCCAAAAAAGCAAGTGGCATCCACGGACACTTTAGCAGCATCTGAAATCACTAGATTTAAGGTATGGGCTCCACAAGGCACATAAAAAGCACGTGGATTTTTTTTTTTTAAAGCCTAGCCTGCACACCTTTATTTGCACCTTTCATGTTTGCACCGTTGTCATATGATTGTCCCCTACAGTCCTCAAAGGGGATGTTCAATTCTTCAAGCCTCGACCTGTAGATTCAGGAGCTACAAGAAAGCCCAAGAAGTGTTCCTTTATCTCTGGTGTTTTGCCAAGACTTAGAGTGCGGACAACAACAGACATCTGTTCTTGATGACTTGCATCTGGGGTGCAATCCAATATTATCGCATAATATTTAGAATCCTTGATTTCTGACACCATTGTGTCCAGTATTTTACAGAGGTTATCAACTCATTTTGAATTGTTTTCCCCAAATATGTGATATGCTCAGCTCCACTGTCAATTCGTCTCACGTGATCTTTCAACACTGGATCAAATTTAGCCATGAGTTCCACTTCTTTTAGAAAGTTCCCATTGTTGGCCTGATGTAATGTGTCAACAGATCCCCTGACTGCCAGGTTCCTTTCTGCTATTGACTGGATAATGCTGATTAAACGTGAGGACATCTCTCCAGCCATCCTTTTCTGCCTCTAAGAGGCCCATTTCTGTTTCATCGATAGTTTTCCCCTTTGAAAGACGCAAGGCAAATTCCTTCCATTTAACCATGTTGCTACAGTGATCTCCACTGTTTTCATGCTGTTTCAACAGTGCACCTATGTTGACCCAATCCTGCTGTCCCTCAGCTGACAGTTTTATGGACTTTTTGGAGAATCATTTGCAGCAAAAGCAACAGACCGGACATCTGACAGGAAAGAGGGACACTCAGCTGGGTCCACTGGCGGAGCTGCTGATCCCTGATCCCCTGCTCCAAAACTGGATCGCTGAAGAAGATACCATCAATCTTGATGACGCAAAGATGAAAGGACCTAGTAGGGAATGAAAATAATATTTTGGGACCAAAAATTATTCATCCCCAGAAATATTCCTGCAGTACACTGAGGCAATTATAAAGGCGGTTTTGTTGTTAAGCCTCCCAGGTACAGCTGAGGTTGGCAAGAAGACACAGAAGGGACCAGCTGGGCAGCAGTTGGATGGAGCAGAGG
>NW_023339718.1:25734291-25735889 GCF_004916995.1 Morone saxatilis
TTTATTCTCTCTTATTTTGTGTGCATATATATATATATATATATATATATATATATATAATAAAAAATGTACATGAATTTTAACAGGCATTAAATGTAGAGAATTGCACGGTCTACCAGTAAGTTTTAGAATTTATTTTAAGATCCCCAGTAAAGGTCCTTTGGGTTGTTCCACAATCCAGAATCAAGACTAAATGAGATATTTTGGAACACTCTACCTGAGGAAATTAGACTAGCCAAATATGTTTCATCTTTTAAATCCCTTCTAAAATCACACTTTTAAAATCAGGCTTTTGTAATCATTTATTTTATTTTATTTCGGCAAACACTGCTATAGATTTAGGTTTTTTTCTGTGTGTTATGGTTTGAAATTCTTTAATAGTATCTCTGATACTATTTTTTATGTGTATATATTGCCTTCTGAGTATCCTGTTCATGCTTTGTCTGTCAAAAAACCTTGTAAACTCTGTTTAAAGGTGCTATATAAATAAAATTATTATTAAAATTATTATTATTATTTGGGATAACAATCATAAAAACATACCTTCCAAACAACTATTGTAATCACTGTGGACCTCAGATTTCTCACCGTTCATAAAACAGATCAAAACCATAGTTAGCAAAAATATATTCAGGAATAAGATAAGGGATCAACTTCCGTCATTTGTTATTCAAGCCACATGTTATACCCACCACAATAAAGTTCAGAATCGTTTCCTTGATTTCTTGCAAATATATTATTGCACATAACCTATTTTAGGAAAAGTTAGTTTTGGTGGCAGGATTCTGGAAGTAACAACTAGGTTAACAGGAAAGAGATCAAACTATTTTCCTCATTTGTGGCAGCAGGATTAAGTGTTTTTAGATGATGATGATGAATCCAATAACACTCCAGCACTTGTAAAGAACTTTCTGGATTTTCCAGGCAGCGAGAGGCTGGATACCCCTGTTTTGCTTTAAGTAGCTCAGACCTCAAAACCACGAGCAGTCAACATGATGAAAACAAACTTTTGACAGGACACCTCGAGCTGCAAGCTCGGGCAATTATGTTAAAGTTTATAATAATATATATTTATAATAAAGTTTTGACCCATGGTTTTATTCTTCCCTGGAGCCATGCAGACTTATACAAAGAAGCCATTATGCAGACTCAAATGATTTCTGAGCCAAAGCTTCTGCAGAAGTGTCTCTTTTTATGGGAAAGAGAAAGTGGGAGGACAAAGTGAAAGGCATACTGGAAAGTGAAACCATTTTGGTTTTTCTATTTTTAAAACTTCCCTTGAGCCCAGAGAAGCAATTGAAACGTCTGTGATGCAATCACTGTGTAGTCTATAGGCCAAGCAGGAACTGGCAAGCGGGACCAGCAGGAGAAACATACTGCGCATATTCACTCACAACAGAGATGTAAACCCAGAAGCTAAAATCTCCAGGAGCCTGTCCGAAAGGGCCCTTGATGTACCGTCTCTCAAAGCCAACAAGGCAGCTGCAGAATTCCAGCAGACGATATTTTTAGGGCGTTTGACATGCTTTATTCATCACATTGGGGGCAGCTGTGGCTCAGAGGAAGAGCGGGTTGTTCCCTAATCGGAAGGTTGTGGG
>NW_023339718.1:25736073-25737114 GCF_004916995.1 Morone saxatilis
ACAAGTACAGGTCCATTTACAAGTACAGGTCCATTACCACATAGTAGATGCAATTGCCAGTAGCAGACATAATATTAGATATGCTGATGCTCTGGTGTATCTGAAGATTAGCCTCATACATCCCAGACAATTAGTCCTTAGATTCATAATACTCTTGTAAAATGATAACAAGAAAGATTCTGATTAATAAATTGACCTCAAGATCAGGGAAAACCAGGAACAAGAGACCAGATGGACCCATAACACACACATCAAGGCTAAGGTTTACTGCCAGCTGTAAAAAGATATTTTACTTTCTTTCCTTCATAAACTCCCCAAATCCTCCACAAGTTTTCTGTTTGTTTCTCCTGGTTCTGCAGGGTGACCCCCCCCTCCCCCCAAGTAAAGATAGGCGTACTAAAAGCTCCACAGCAAAGATCAAACATTTTCTTTTAGATATTTTCTTACAGTGGAAATCTTAAATCCCCACTTATCTGCCCACTGAACAACCTGATCCGGGGCCTTTTAAATTTCACAGAATGTCCAATGTTTTTCTTTCTCCTCTAGATGGCGTCATCATCTGCAAATAAAACTTCCCAAAACCTTAGTGGACTGCTTCAGATATGCAGTCATTTATCATTACAGTGAAGAGGACTGGATTGATGACTGAGCCTTTCCTTGTTCAGTGGCAGCATTTTCAGATACAGTTACACACTTTTTCAAAATATAAGAATACCCCCACTTCCTTATTGATAATAACTTTTCTAATATCGTACATTCAATATCTTACATTCATATGAGGGTCTAAAGCAGTTCGCTATCTCTTTTGAGTCAAGTATTCCTTATTCCTTATTCCATCCACTCATGAAACACTATAACATGCCTCTGCCATCCTACGAAAAAACATTCAGCTCACAGAACTCTGAACTGAATTTACCCTACTGAATGATGCAGAGTGGAATAGGAAGTGAGTATACGCCATACACCTGCATATATCCTGCACTGTTCAGCAGCCCCAGAGCTGCAGCATTAATAACCGATTTTCTATCTATCTATCTATCT
>NW_023339718.1:25737214-25742780 GCF_004916995.1 Morone saxatilis
TGTATTTGTTGTTGTTTTCTTTTTGGTTTTTTGTAATTTTTTTACTATTAGTTATTCCTTATCTGATCTCATTTTATTTTATTTTTTATTTTTATTTTTCTACTTGTTATACTTGACACTGTTTTGACTCTCGAAATGAATGTCACCTCTTGATTTTGTTATGTCACTGAAAAATCAATAAACAAATGTTTAAAAAAAACATTTTGCAACCATGAAATATGTATTTGTCATATTGTGCAAGTCAAGGCGACAACATTTTATGTATACAATGTGGGTCTATAAACTTATGGTCAACACTTAATTTTATGTAACTTGTATATATAACAACATGGCTTCATTATACCCTTGGCCTACCCTGTTGCGGCTACAAACATGCATCAGGTGTTGTGTGGAATTCATTTTATGTTTCATTCAGTTTAGTCTCACCATTTTTTACTTTTTACTCTTTTACATTTCTTACCTTTTTTATCATGTTTATTTATTGGGATGGTTTACCTTTCATGGTCTACTCTGCCTTACAAAACTTAAGCTGAAGATACTTTAACTGTCTTTTCATCTTGTCTGTGTTTCAAATAAGGGACTCAACACTTTGTCACAAATCATATTATAATAATCTAGAGCTGGATCCTACTTTGGTTAGCCTGGGACATCCCGAGGAAGAGAGAGACATGGATAGAGGGAGGTCAGAATGAATGTGCTACTGGAAACAGGCAGAGAAAAGGAGACAGAGAGCAGCTGCAGTCCAGTTGTCAACCTCACCAGACTGCTACAAATGGAACTGCCTAGAGTGTGGGAACTGGCACACACACAGCCCAGGCTTTTGGCCAGGAACAGTGCGGTCAGTATTTTGCTGCTGTCATATGAAAATCCCTGCTCCACTTTTTTGGGTCACTTTCCTGATATAGCGGCAGCTGTATTCAAAAGGATTCCCTGCTTAAAAAATTGTACTTCAGATCTTGTAAGGGCGTTTCAGATCCTTTTGATCAACTCAACAGCACAACCGTAGCTTTTCTTAGATCGTGAAAGGGTTGTGAACATGAACATTTTTCAACTACAAACAATGACTGTACAAAAAGAAACAAGGTTCTTTCTATTGTGAATGCAGAGGCATTCAGTCCTTATTTACTCCGTCCCCATGGTGATATAACAAGATATACACGTTATTTAACTTTAGCTGGAGACTAGAATTAAACACTAAATGAAAGCTGTGACTCTTGTAATATCTGCCCACTCTTTGTCCTTTTCTGAAAGGACAAACTTGTGGGAAACCACAGCACACATCCAGCACAAAGCCCAGTTACTCAGGGATTACAATGGCAGTGAGCAGTTCTCCGAGGCCTGTACTTTAGTGATGGGAATTCCAGCTCTTTCATCATTCATCATTTGGCTCCAATCAGCAATAAGAACCAGCTCTTTCGGCAGTCCAAATTTAGCAATGTTTTAACATATGTTTGGTATGCAAACATTCTCATATATCACTTAAATTATTATTATTATTATTAAATTATACTAAACCTTTTAATTTCCAAAATACTATACTGTTCCCCCAGATTATCTGTCTCATGTACTACTGTCAGGATAAAGTTTCAGCAAATATGACAAAAAACCTTAATAGTTTTATTAAAGTGACCGACTGCAGCTTTAATGTTTGATTGTTGTGATAGAGGATGGTCTTCTAGGCAGCACTACAACACAAGTTTTAATTTTGAACTAGTGCAGAAATGTTTTCCCCAGATCTGTGTGGAAGAATTTGTCTGACCTGCATAGCCCTGACTTTAACCCACCTTCGGGATTAACTGGAAATGCTGATTGTGAGCTAGACCTTGTCACCCAACATCAGTGTTGGACCTCTCTGATGCTCTTGAGGCTGAATGAGAGCAAATCCCAACAGCCAGCTTCCTACATAGGCTGATTAGTGGGCATATTAATGCCCATGGTGACATCTTTAACTACTAGAACGTCAGTGGGATGATTGCATGTGCACATGCTTTTGGCCATGTACAGTTTAGAACATACTGACTGTTGAATGTGAGCATTGAGCATAGGTTTCAGTGGTGGGTTATGTTAACATGTAAAACAACCAGAGCACAGAAAGTCCCATCAGGTGTTTTTTAAAAGTTATGTACAGATTATTTACTCCATATGTACAACGTGAAGACAGTTTAAGTTTAAGAGAACACAAACAGAAGACTGGCCATTGACACATTTTGATAACTTAAATTGTATTTACATGATAAAGGTAACGGTGATGAACAACTCCTTCATATGACAACAGTAGTATTTGGACTCTCTTCAGTGCAAGAGTCTTACAGGCTGGATGTCGTGTAGAGTCTTGTTGAGCTTGAAGCCGTCGTTGTGCTCACGGCTCCATTCTTCTTCTGCTGAATCAACATATGACACTATTAGTAAAAAGCACTGCAGATCTGAATCAGTGACAGTATTCATTGTGTTATGTTGTCTGTAGTTGGTGCAGTCCAGCTGATCTTACTTGTTCATGTTATTCAGAATGAGTTTTCCAAGTTTAGACTTTGGATCCACACATTTGTCCTTTTTTGCTGTTGTTGTAATACTGGGAGAGAAGAAAGAGCTTTGTTAGAGAGGCTGAAACATGACAGGTCAGGAAATGTGACTTAATCCAGCCTCATATACTCACATAATTTTGTATGTGGACAGAAGATATTTTGGGAGGTGTACGGCCCGTACCGCCTTGATGGACTTTAGAGCTGATATGCTCGATGAAACCGTCTAAACACTTGCCGTATTAGATCTGTTGCCCTGGTAGCCCCTGTGGGAAGAAAGACACAACCTTATTAACTTTAAAGGTATATTCCAATTAAACAGAATTGTTATTGCAGGCAACTATCCCCAACCCAAAACAAAAACGGTGTTGTTCTTAAAATTCAAACAATGTCATGGTTGCTGATGAAGCATTTATTTGAAAAAAACAGTCCATATGAACATACAGTGGAGAGGAGAGGTGAGCATTATTGAGTAGAAAGATAAAGGGACAAGATAATCACAGAACCACTAAACTGTTTGACAGTACCTTGGTGCACTGAAGACAAGCAGGCAGGTGAGAAAGGCAACGGCAGCTGGATTCATGGTTGTGGCTGTAGACAGGTTCTGGCTCACTCTCCTCTGTGTCTTTCTTCAGGCTGGACTCCTGATCGTGTACAGCAACAAAGGATCACTCTCTCTTTTATACTCTGAGCCCACACACTGACACAGGGCTGCTGTGCAATGTGACACAATAGTTTCACTTTCCAGTAAACTTTCACACTATCCGTCCCTTCCTTTTTCTTCCGACAAGCTGGTTTCTCGGAAACACAAGTTCTTCTTCTGCAGGAGCTTTGGATCAGACAGTCAGTCGGGATATTGTATATTGGCCTTCATGGCTCGAAGGAAGTTTTCCAAATGGAAAACCTTCATGAATCAAATATTCATAATAGAGTGATAAGTGACCTTGTTTGCTGTTTGAAGTGTCAACTGCTTTACAGACAGTCTGTTTTATAATGGTGGTACATGGGTCAAATGCTTTATGGGCTGCAGGGAAATTGTAGAAACAGAGACACTTCTCCTGCAGAAGCTTTGGCTCAAAGAATCATTTATTCTACAGAATGGCTTCTGTGTAATATTGTATTGGCCTACATGAGGGCAGAGGATGCATCGCGTTGGAGAGAACCTATTTCATTATATTTGCAGAGATTATTATTTTTCCCATTTTGCAACACATTTCAGATTTTTGGAAAATTCATGAAAATGGGCACAGACATCAGAACTCGCGAAAATGAGTCTCTATGGCAACCCCAAACGCACGCCAGTGTTGGGATAAGGTTGCTTTGATATTCACAAAATGTTGGTGGGATCGAATGAGATTGAAATACGTCTATTATTAGAAACGTATTTGCATTTTTCTTACGAGAGTTTGCCAGAAAGGAAGTCAGCCATTTTGGATTTTGTGCATGAATTTTAATTTTCTAAACACGTTTGAGGCCTTCAGGATTTTCAAAACTTCATGGGAAACTTGCATTCATGTCTGAACTGGTAAATATTTATATTTTGCCGATATTGCAGTTGGGTTTGAAGAATGGCATGTCAGCTCCATAGCGCCCCCTAATGACTGTTAACCTTTAAATACGTGTTTGATGCACTGAGACTCACGTAACCTGGTATAAACATCAAGAGTGGCAAGATTCCTATCTGATATTGGTCTTGGGCAAAGATTTGGCAAAATGGCTTGATAGCGTCCCCTATAAAATTTCAACTTAGTATCTCTCGCCGTAGATGTACTAAATTTGGTGGGCACATTAATCATTTCCAGACAAATAAAATAGCCTTTACAGGAAAGAATTACAGGGAAGGATTAAAAGATTAGCACAACTCTGTGTAGCAGAAATACGTGTTTCTGCTTCCCTCTCCTGTTAATCACCTCGCAACCTTCAGATCGGGACACAAAGGTGGCAATCCTTTTAAGATACAGATAAACAGCCCGAGATCATAAATACAGGGATCATATTGTGACACAGGTAGAACTGTATGTATCATATCATATATTAACATAAATACAGCTCAATATAGTAATCAGATATTGCTCAAGTTGGCTTCAAACCAAGTGAAGGTGAATTTTTTCTCTGTTTAACCAAGTCCGTGGAAAATAATCCAATTTGTGCTGAATGGGCTTAATAAATACAGTTATTTCAGTTTCAGTTTTGAATGTTTTCCCTTGATATTTCCTCTTCTGTGTTTGTGTGTGATTTAAAGGAAAGACATGACTTGATCAACAGGACGTAAATATGGACACGTGTGGATGAGTGTGACTCCCATTTGTGATGCAACAGCCTAGATGATGTCACAGCCTCTAACAGCCACCATACTGGTGGTCAGAGAAAATGATGTTCTCAGTGTAAATGCTTTAAAACTGACTGCTGGTGTAGCTAGTCTCATGTGAGGTAGTCTTATAGTAAAATTGCACTACGCTTCTGTTCATGCTGTGTAAAAACACACAGAGATGCACCAAACCAATGTCGGAATGGTTAAACTTGGAGCCCACTGAGTTCCCAAGGCTTTGCAGTGATCATGTTATAAATGATGACTTTCATCAGTTATACAGTGCGTGTGTGAGGGTGCATTGTATTGCTTATTATAGCATAGTCCAGTTTTACTTCTGGAGGCATGTTCTGAATTAACTTTACTTATGTCATGCAGTGCCAGCATGTGTTCCCTTTTTAATTTCTTCAGCATTGCCCTTAAGACTTCCTGGGAAACTGGATGTGAAACTAATAGTTTGAGGGAAAGGCCCTACCTCAATGTGCACCCTAACCCCTCTGCACTGACCCCTTACAGTATAGGTTCTGTAGGTAAACATGTGAACTCATTGGCAAAAACAAGTGAAAGTCAGGTTTTGATTTTCATTTGTTTTTGCCAATGAGTTCACATGATGGAAACAGGCAAACTTCCCCAAAAAGGGGTTTGGCACAGAGGCAGAAGTCCAAAGAGCAGGCAGACGGATGCAGAAAAACCAATCCATGCATTTGTTACTTCTAGGCTGGTTTACTGCAATTCCTTA
>NW_023339718.1:25742880-25746720 GCF_004916995.1 Morone saxatilis
AGGCCTACACCGCTACCACCCCACGGGCCGCCGCCACCGCCGCAGTTACACTGTCTTAACGAGAGCCTGGAAAATGCTTTCTTTAAAAGAGTAGGAACCCTGAACAGTGAATACAGCGTTAGGCAGTCAATACCAACTACCAATCAGCCTTATCTGTTAGTGTACATTTATGACTATGCTCTTGTGGTTGCATGTTTCACAATCATTGAAAAACCTTTTAAATCCTATTTTATTGACTGTTCTGTTTTATACTGACTGCTGAGTCTTCACTCCTCCTAACTGGCCAGCAGGGGCCAGAAGTGCTAGGCTAAAAACACAATTTACCTAGTCTGTTGCAGGCCACATTTTGGCCCTTGTCGTGGCTCAAAAACTGACATCCATAGAAAAGAGCATTCCATACCTGATACGGGTTCCTCATACTATTCTATGCATCATACTGTCCAAAAACAACTACACTATATTCAAAACTTTGTATATGTGCACTGGTTGCATCTGGCATTTGTAGTGGCACTGCAGTAGTTGCTTCACCATATTTTGGCTGACAGAGATCTGCGCTCTTCTAGTTTGTGTGTGATATTGTTTTTCCACAAAAAAGTCCAATTAACTTTGATTAATATTAATTATGGAAAAGTTTTTAATTTCAAAATGTTAACTGCTGGACACGATGTCTCCTACATTCGCAGTGGATGTGCACTGGTGGCTTTAGGTCTCTACATAACACTGTACAAGGTGATGTCACAAAATCCTGCAAATACCTACACATTTAACGTATGTAGAGTTCATGCAGATGAATGTGAAAACAGCCCTCTAATGGTAAACTCTCCATATACAACTTCAAACCTCCAGTGGAGCGCTGTCATCACAGCAATGGTATCTCTTTGCACCAGATAGTGATTTTCCTGGTAAATAACAGATAATGAAAACCCTAATTAATGGTCTTAAACAGGCCTGGACTTGAGAAGGTACTGCTGCAGCTGCTAACCACACATTCCTCATTACTCCTCCAGGTGACTTTGACCAGAAGCCCTATGTGTCTGGAGATGCCGACTGCTCGATAACCCAGCTGGTGGGGGACGAAGACTACGTGCTTCTTGCGTGTGATGGCTTCTTTGATGCAGTCAAACCTTCAGAGGTTCCACATCTAGTCCTCGATGCACTCCAGCCACCTGGTGACCACGAGGGCGGGGGAGACGCTCCGCTGGAACAGTCAGAGCAGGTTGTTGGACTGACAGTCGCTCAAAAGTTGGTAGGTCACGCTAAGGCAGCCGGTTCTAGTGATAACATCACAGTTATTGTGGTGTTCCTGCGTCCACCAGAGCAGCTGCTGGCTCAAGACTCCACAACAGGAACTGCACAAGCTACTCGGGACTCCACTTCACAAGATGCACCACAGCAGTGAAGGTGGAGATCTGCTGCCCAGACACCACTGTGCCAAGCTACTGCTTAACTCAGCATTTCTCAAGCCTGTTTTCACCACCTCACCATGTTTATCCATCACTGTTCTTGTATTACAGTGCAGAGCTAATTAGTCTATTGTATTTTCTAACAGTGAATTTCACTTTTAACGTTTCAAGAGAAGTTTGAAGATGAGGACTAATTGATGTGTTAAAACAAAATGCTGTCTCAGGAAACATGAGCTGGAGTTACTGGAGTGTAAACTTCCCCAGATCCAATAAATATCAGGACAGAGCTACTTAGGTTAGCCTAAATTCTGCTATAGAAGTATCCAGGACATAGGTACCAGATCTGCTCGCAGTCCTGCATTTACTGATGCCACTGGAATGTGTACGAGTGTTGTGTGTTCGCAGCACAGTACATCCTGCCCGATCTGTACTGCACATGTCCAACTCTGAACAGAAATTAGGAGGAAATGAGATGTTACAATGCTTTATTTAATGTTATGTAAAATGTCTTTTCAGTATTAGCTGAGGGAACAATACATACAATACAATACATTTACAGAACCTTTGCTAACATTGGCTAAGTAATCTGAAAACTGTGCTTGTCACTGTACTATATGCTCTATGTATGACTCACACATAAATGCTTTCAGATATTATGTACATGCAAGTCACCATATTTATTCATACCATATACCTCTTCCAACTGCATCCAGAGGAAGATAAAAATTGATTTAAAAGAAGTCTTAATAGCATGCTGAATTAAAGTGTCTTTTTCCAGAGCGGATGATGGAAGTAGCTAACAAGTGAGCCATATCTTTTCCTTTGCATCTCTGCTGAGACTTGCACATGCTCAGTACCGATTGGACAGGATGTACGAATCAGGCAGTACAGCCAATCAATGTGTTCATGTTTTACATCATCTGTGAACGCAGGACCCCAAGCAGATCTGCTACCTACACCACTCCATACCATGGACTGGCACAGTCATGCAGGGCTTTTTTTTAACACAACCTGCTAAATAATGTAATCAACTAATGATGTGCTAACTGTTACTGTTGAATCTACTGTGAGGTTACTACGTTCAGTAGCAGGCCTGTTAGCTAGCAGATAAACATAGGGTTTAATCAGTCACACTCACACTCATCTTCTCACTTATGCTCTTATGTTTTTTGGTTTGGAAGGTTGCCAAGCTGTGATTAGGAAGTCTCTGTTTATGGGACGGTTTTAGCAAAAGGTCAATTCAAACCACTAATGGTTTTAATATAGCTAAAAAATCAGTTGTATTTTAATTTAAGTATTCAGCAGTGATTACATTTCACAAATAGCTTTATTGGCTAAGATAAGTGTAAGATAAACCTTTACAGCTTTTCTTTGGTTCCATGATCTCTGTGCTGGAAAAAAAAGCTAGCCTCCTCTTGACCTCTGTATAGTTATCAC
This sequence comes from Morone saxatilis, assembly GCF_004916995.1. NCBI lineage: Eukaryota > Metazoa > Chordata > Actinopteri > Moronidae > Morone > Morone saxatilis. The sequence goes on from NW_023339718.1 coordinate 25,745,721, forward strand.
AAGTCTGTTACTTTTTTGGTCTTTATGCTTTATGCAAAGTATTTTTTGTCGAGCTTTAGTTTTCATACATCATATCTCATTATGTTCTCTGTGCATCATCAGTATTAAACGTCTTAAAGCGCAAACATACAAAAAAAACCTCACTATGTCAGGTTTTGCAGTGGGGTTGGATTCACTCTGACATCAGTAATGGGCTTCATTTGAGTGATTTTGCCGAAGCAACTGTAACTGTGCCTTTACCAGTCACTACTCAATGACATGCCTTGGGAATCTCTAATTCTGTGGTGTGCTGCAGTGTTATATTGTATTATTATAGAAACTGTTGCCAACTGCAGTCTAAAAAATGCATATCAGCCTTCAGGAACTGATATCAGTCTGTAATACCAAGCACTGTGACTATCGAAAGTATTTGACGCTGGGCATCTTGCAGGAAATGACTTGGATTAAGTCAGTCAATCTTCCAGTTGGCTCCGAGCTGTAACTGTGACATTCTGTAGTGAAAGGATGTTTTGAATATTTGACTACAGTACCTACTAAGAACAAAATGACCAGACAGAGGTATAGTCAGTATTTCTGTTTTGAATGAGTGCTAGTGTGCCAAAATTACCTACGTGATCTTGGCATGCTCAGGTAAGGGAGAATCGATTTGCTGAATCACAAACTCTGACAGTATTTCTGACTCCTGTGTTTAATTTTTGGAATACCTTTAATTAAAAGTTATTCATCATATGGTATTGGGAACATTAATATCAGCTGTACTGATTTTGGCATTTAATAAATAATATTCTGTTTCACTGACAAGATACTATAGTCTGCTTTTTTATGTCCTATTTAGTATCAATGGCTGAATTTAAAGCAGTGTGAATGGAAAATTATGAGGGTGTGCCCTAATTGTTTGAAGCATGTGAATAGATCTAAATCCATAAAAGGAAGTGTATTTATGTTTGCACAGCTACGGTTAATAACATGTCAATACGAAGCTTCCTGTTGCACGGATGCT
>NW_023339718.1:25746820-25766983 GCF_004916995.1 Morone saxatilis
AAAATGGGGAAACGGGGAAAACCGCGGTATGAACCGAACCGTGGCTCAAAAATCGAGGTCTGAACCGAACCGTGGATTTGGTGAATCGTTACACCCCTACTAAACACACTTTTCATGATAGTAGCGCCACCTATTAGCCAACACGAAAGAGAAAAGATATAATAATATAATATAATAGATAAAATATAAAATGTTTTATTCCGCTTTGCGCCTGGTAAACATGCTTTCAAGTATCATAGCATGCAGTTTACCCTACCAACAGTCGGGTTTCAAACTAAATACGCACCCAGATTTACTTAATCTGAGTGAAGGGCTAAAATACAATTACATTTTCCCAGGACGATATAGTTAATTTCCAGAAAATGTCACCATTTTAATCAATTTCCAGATGTTTCCCTGACTGGAAAATTTGTCTTTGTTTGTTTGTTAGATTTCCCAAGACGCATGGGAATCCTGCCTTTATTCATTCATTCATTCATTAATCATCACTCTGTTTGTTATTTCATTCATTTATTAAATGCATTCATTACTTAGTAGTTTAATAAACCTTGCATTTTCTAAAGACCCATGTTTCATGTGTTTTTGTTTTGCAGTCACTGTACACAAGTCAAGAACTCCAGCAACCGTTAGGCTGAGACTAATTTAACTGGCTTTCAAGTTTCCCTTTTCGAAGGGTGGCGGCCCGAGGGGAATTTATTGCAAGTTAAATTCTGTTATTTGATATAATTACTGATTCCTTCTTATAGCCAGAAGTAAGTGTAAATCTTTAATTTAATGCATTTACTGCAATATTTGAATGCCTTTTAAGCCTTCTTGCTACAGCCTCAAAGAAAGGCACAATTGAGTTTATTCTAATGTTAACGGCAGTGAAAAGAGGGATTCCATACAAATCTGGTGTTCCTTGTTCTTGTTGGATGTGATTGACCTACCTATAGCTCTGGATACAGCATAGGTTCCGTTGACACGCCAGCAACCCATGAAGGTGATACAGCCACCAAGATCCTCAATTCTCTGTTTCTCATCCTGGACAGTGAAGGACAAAAGAGAACATCTTTACCATGTGATCACCTTTCCCACCATTTATTTTATCTGAACATGTGCAGTAACTTGTTGTAACTGTCGACATGTATGTAAAAGCACCCCTCTAGAGTCCCCTGGAGGCTACAGCTGTCATTGCACCCACAGTGTAAAAGTGACAAACAGAACAACGAACATACTAACAATTTTGCTATCACTTACCAATTGTTTAACCAGGTAAAGGTTTGTACCTTTACCTGGTACCTTGTCACACAGAGCACTAAACTTCATGGTAATCTTCCCCTAAGATGTGTGTGCACTATTTGACCCTAGGGTGGTGCCATACAGTTCATGGGTCACCAAATCAAAAACGAATTTGACGTGATAGTAGCATTAGAGGTGTGTTGTATATACATGGAACAATTGTTGCTATGGTGGTGAAGGGGGAAAGGCCTTTTGTCGGCTTTGGGTGAGTAAAATAAGCTCTTCTGGTGACACAGAGAGCTGTGTGTATGTGTTTGTGTAAGTGTGATATTCCTACCTCTCTGTCTGGTTTATGGGGGTCCATGAGTGTTACAGCCTGTCCCTTTCTGACCAGTAATGCCTGAGAGTCTCCAAGCCAGGCCACAGTCATCTCTTGACCCTGGATCAACACCGTCACGCCTGTAGTGCCGCTCCGCAGACGCTGACAACATACACACGTTATCTATCAACCTGGGTTCCAGCACTGCACTCCCAGAACCCAAAACTCCAGTGGTAGGACCTCTGAATGGCGACACATAGCAGCTGGCCAATCAGCATTGTCGGTTGGACTTAATGCAAACATGAAATGGAGTGAAAGTGTAAATGTTGAAGCAGAATACTAAAATAATCAGTACCTCTCTCTTGGCTTTGCCTCTGAACATGTCATCTGTATGTTTGAAGGCAGTTTTAAAGGCTGTGGATGCGTCACTCTGCAGGGCCTCCTGTTTACTGAGAGCAACATGGAGGTGAGTGGCAGCATAGGTGGCAGCGTCCACCCCTCCATGGCCATCGAACACAGCGTAGTAGGCACGCTCCACTCCATCCTGGACCATGGTATAGAGAGAGATAGAAGTCAAATAAGTGTTTATCAAGATTTTTATGAATCTTGAAGGTGTTTTGATATCTGGTTTCAGTGTTAGGTGTTGCAGGGAAAGTCTTCTACCTGGATCCCAAAGAGCTGGTTGAACTCAGCCAGGGCCACGTGCTTATCCTCCATCTTCCTCCTCGTGTTCTTGATGGCGTGGACAGAGCAGCGGAGGAAACGAGAGGGGGCGGGTGGGAGCTTTGGGAAGTTTTGATGCCATGCAAGCGCCACATTTATCAGCTTGTTTAGGAAGAGACGTTGCACTGCCACTGCCTCAAGTACTATTGGTAAGATAAAATAAACAGGAAATCAATCACACTGTCTTTTGGTTCTTACTACTTTTTCCTATTGGTATATACATTGAAATACATGACAGACTCCACTCTCATGGTTTGGCATTTGTTTTCAGTGGCAAAGCTCTAATAAAGCCACTGAACACAACCTGTGCAGCACCAAACAGCAGACAGACACAGTTAGAGACTAGCTGGTGAACACAGAGGACCTCCCCCAAGTGGCAGTGGAGATTTAGTGCTCGTCCCGACAACAGACCTCCATTCATGACGGCAGACTAAATACAGACCCCTCAGTATAACACAATACAATTTAACAGCATTACAAGCTACAGCCTCCAAAATGAGCATGAGGTTAAATACTTACAGACGACTTTCTGTTCCTCTTTGTGGTCAGCCTCAGCTTCCTGCAGGCAGTGGAAAGGTGAAAGGTCGTTCTGCAGTAGCTGGGACAGTGCTGCTTGGCACAGGACAGCACTGAGGCCCGCAGGAGCATCCCTGAACCAACAAAGACAAGCAGAAATACATGTTGTGTATTTTGGCAAGATCTGAACGTGATACGTGATTCATTTCTCACCAGACTTTTCAGCCAAGTGACACACAGCAATACAGCCAGAGGTGACTGATCCACTTCAATGCAGAAATAAACAAGCGTACACAAAGGGGTTAAATATAATGTGACCATGGTCAATGGTCATTTAAAGAGTGCTGCTGGTATATGCACATCCAACTGTGAGATCATCAGTCACTCCTTTTCCTTTACAGAACTACATTTCTGTTGCAGACAAGACTGGGTTTAGGAAACAGGAAGTCGGGAGAACAATGCTGTTTCTACAGACAGGATATAAAGTCGTCCTGACAGGGCATACTTCTTAAAAAAATAATAAAGCATAGAAGAGAGCACACACATGGCAATGATTTTAATTTTTTTAATTTTGTATTTTCCAACTCTAACTTAAGCTGAGCTTAAAGGTTCACTACTAGCTGTTCTAAGGCTCTCCATTACAGCAAAACAACTAAGAAGGGACATCTTTTCAGGACTTTCAAGAAGTTCTGACCAGACTCCATAGGTCATATAGAGGCATCAGTATTAAATTGACACTGTTTTATAACCAGTTAAACACTCCTAGTTACTAATTAGGCTTAATTTAAAGGCTGCCACAGTACAGAGTGATGCATATCTTGTTCGTCTTATTATGAGCAGGGTTTAGCACTTCATTTCCCACTGCTAAGAGTGGCAAAAGAGACAAAAAAAACAAAAACACAAAAACTTACAACTGAAGTTTAATCTCTGCAAACTGCAGGACACAAGCAAAACAACTGAGTTAACATCTTCTCATTCATTGCTTGTGCAAGATCTGCCATTATAAAACAGGAAGCTGAATTCCTGTCTTCTGCTTCCACTAACAACCTCATACTGTCCAATTAAGTCATGAGGAATGTTTATGGAACTGACACATTTGTCATTTATTTCTCTGAATGACAAAAACTTTAATAGATAAATGAAGCACATAATGTTACATATTCCATATTCTATTCTGAAAAGGACAGCAGTATAACTAATAACTAACAATAGAACTTTTTCACAGCAGCCAGTTTGTAGGGTAAACAAGGTCCATCTATGATGAACTCATTTAAGAATAGTGAAATGCATGTCAGAAGAGCTCATTTTGTCCAACCAACAATTTGACAAAACTAAATTATTACACATTAAATTATCAGTTACGAGCACATTTTTGGCATTTTGCTTAAAAAATGTAGTTTTTAGTTTAAATGATATTATTTACAGTATCTGTATAGTTGATTATTTTTTGATTTATGGATCAAATTACTAATAGCATCCGCACTAATCTGGAATTAATCAGGTGGGGCCTGCAGGCTAGTTGAGGCAGCTTGAGTTCGTTGCTACATTCACATGGTACCCTCTTCTGACTGTAACATATATCCAACACACACTTTTTATACTTAAAGCTGCATTCTGTAACTTTTATACAACTTATTGTCATTATTGCTAAAATTTGCACTGTGTCCTGACAGTAGTACATGAGACAGATGATCTGTGAAAAAAATAGGTTCCTCTGGCTCCTCCACTGGGCCTGGCCTCCGTTGTTATGTTACAGGTTAAGTCTTTTACAGCTATGGTTTGGTACTTTTCTGCTGTCACTTTTATACAGTGTGTCAGCATCTATTATTGTGTCCGCTGCTGTGTGAGTGTCAAACAGCAAAGCTAACCATGCATACTGGGTGAGCAGGGCAAGAGCAGAGCAAGAGCAGAGCTGTCAGGAATGTGAGGAATGCAGCCACACATGCAAAAGATGGGCAGATACTCCTGCATTAACTACACTGACACTAGTGCTAGTGAGAATTCTATGATGGGAAAACAAACAAACAAAAACCTTTTTAATTGTGCAGCTATTCTTCCATTTAGATACGTTTATCACATGTGGCCCTGTGTGTACATTTTGCAGTGATTTAAACATTGGACTGTAATGTGCTGTGGTAGGACACACACAAGACACACTGTGGAGTAAATTAATAAACCCAACACGGTTTTCTCTACATTCAAAAGCCCTTTTCAGACATGGAATACTTGCGAGGAACTGGTAGGCCTTTGTACAATACTGGCTTTATCTGTTAAAGTGCTGGCATTTTGTCATTCTGGCAGAGATGTATGTCATGTAAATGTCCGTTGCTACTTTATTCAGACGTGACAGGAGGGTGGTTTCAGAAAGAGTTACAATGCTAACACAATATTAGTCATTTAGTCCACAGAGGGAGCAGTGTCACTTCTAGAAAACAGTGCAGAGTTGGAAAATCCTGTATATGTGAAAAAATGAAGAAAGAAGAGTTTTGTTAATTGTTCTCTCACAAGCTGCAACACGGACAGTTTTTGCTATTAAACAATTATTGACCTCCCCACACATTTTCTCATCAATTTCAGAATTTCTTAGAGAATTCTTTTATTTTGTACAGTGCACAAGCAGAAAATGACAACACGATAGGTTGGGACTCTTGTGTGTGTTTTGCAGGATATTTATAAATCCATCAATGCGGTTGTCATAGATAAAAATCCATGGAGTTAAGCATCCTATGGAGAGGGAGACCGCTAGTCAGTGTACGTACATGCACTTAAGTGCAGGTAATCGGAAAACGTATTTACATGCGCCATAGTAACCTGGCTACTATAAATCTGCATGTAAATGGCAGTAGGGCAGTAATCAGAATTCTTCCTTACTCCAAACTACATTTTGGAAGCCAGTCAGACAGAGCAGAGCCCCTCCTCACAGTGCAAAAGTGTGTGAATTTAGTTACAGTAAAAATGATTTTGGGCTTCCAAGCTTTTATTGAACAGGACAGGTCAAGTGAGAAAGGAAAGAGGGGGGGGGAGAGACATGCAGCAAATTGGCTCTTGGCTGCAATCGAATCTGGGCCTTTGCAGTAAGAACTCAGCCTTAGTACATGGGGGACACGCTCTACTACTTCTCGCACCGAAAAGAAATATCTGAGGACAGTGTAATTACCTCAATTACCAGTTAAAACCATGGTTACCCCTATACATGGCAGAGAAATTGTCATTCCCCAAGAGAAATGTACTCGGTGAAACCCAGTTTCTCTGAGTGCAACTACTGTGATTTTGGGAACCAGGTTTTTCATTTACGTGACAGCCAACTGTTACACTATCACTGAAGTGCATGGGTTGCACTATAATTATCGGGCAGAATAAGAAGATTTACGCTGTGATTTAGTATACTTTTAATAAAATAAGTGATATTAGATTTTAATTATGACTTTAATCAGGCAGAAGAACATTAAGAGCATAGGACATTCAGTCTCACTGTGTATGTATTTATTGTTGCACTGCTGTGGGGTTTGTCTATTCTCAAGGCCTACCAAAGTAAAATGTACAATGCATGCTGTGTACTTGTCCCTCCTGGTCGTACCTGGCAGCCAGCAGCCTCAGGCCCAGCTCCAGGCTCTCTCCAAGCAGCTCCTCCTGCGAGACTTTGCGGCTGAGAGGGTTGACAGGCAGTGGACTGTCTTCCTCCAGAGCAGCTGGGAAATCCTCCACAAACCTCCCCAGGAAGCACCTGGCCTCCTCCTCCTCCTCCATCCTGCTGACTCTGGCTGTAGTAAGCTCTCAGGTGAACAGGGAACTGTGATGGAGAATTAATGCAGTACATATCACAGATTTGAATTCCCACCTGAAAACAACTCTGAGAAATACACTCATAAAAAAATATTATTCCATTACTATAATAATATTGTTATTACCTGTCACTGAGACACTACACTTACTCACATTGTGACTTTGACTAACTTTCTTAAACTTTATCTTTGACTTACTACATAGAAATTATGAGACTGAGTAAATCAAAAATCTTTGCCATCTCATAATTTTCAGACTAGGACCAAATGTTGCTTAGTATCTCACAATTCTTTTCTATTTATACCACATCATAATCATTTCATGTTTGTCTTGGGGAAATGGCAAGCAGCAAGCCGCCATCATCATCTAACCTAGAGGAGGCTGCCTCTTCTTATTAACCCATGATTGGCCAGATTTAGCATGTTAAGGAAAAGCACCGCAGATATTTTCCCGTTTGAGGTGGAAACGAAATCTGCTGTAGAAACTGTCAGGACATGTTGCTACACATGACAAATTCTAACTGTTTTGATTTCCCATATGTATCATGCCTTAATAGACCTTTTCCACAGCAGCCATTTTGACATGAAACAGTAGTGTAATCACAGGTGCTACCAGTGATACTAATTGAGGTTCTGTTCCATTAAGTGTAGCAGAGCCTTTACAGTGAAAACTCAAACACTTTGTGCTTAGCTCTGCTATACTTTTAGTAGTATAAAGAAAATTCCAATGTGGACATTAATGTGCTAAAAATATAGTAGCTTTAAGTTACACCCATACACTGGTATACACCGTGCTGGGTGGCAGGTTGGTGTTAAGTGTTACTGCTTTCAACACATTTCTTGGAATAAACAATGAATACAACTTACTAAACAAACAGTGCTAGCAGTTACAGTAACTGTAAACTACGCAACGTTAGCTAAATTCAAAAGCGAATATGTAAAGTTAGCTACAGTAAGAACAAAGATTAGCTACGTAACGTTATGTCTACATCAGAGGGAAAGGCGTGTGCCACAGCTATTGAGGCTGTAAGGATATAACCAACCAAATGCTCACAACATAGCCACTCAATTTTATTTATTGTGGTTTCCCAAACATGTAAAACTCGCATGGCTTAACGTGTTATGACAGTGTGTGCTCAAAGTTATCGTCCCTCGTATTGACCGCAGCCTTCTCACGGTTGCAACATTTATGTTACACTGTCATGTAAGTTAACGTTACATGCGCTCGGCAAAACGAATTATTACATTAGGGTCATTACTGGCTACATTAGTTTAAAAATGATAATTTTCCAGAGTAGCGGAAGGCTGTTTCTTCATCTTACCTGAGGCTAGCTAAGTCTCTTGGCGTAGTAACGTTACGCCTACACACACTACAGGCGGACAGCTGAGGGAAACACGCCCTTTAGCGAGACAAAGAGTAAAAAAGAGTCATTGATAACGCACACAAACACAAACCTGCGCTGGTTGAACTGATGGTAAAAACGACTGATGGTAATAACTCAATCACAGTGTACTATCAATAACGTTAACAGATCTGCGGTTTGCTCAACACACTATTGGACCACCCTCCTCTACGTCATCACACTTCCCTCCTTCTTCCGCTGCAGATTTAAAGGGCCAGACCGACTATTAATGAAATGACCGAAAATGGTAGGTATTATTATATTCTACTACAAAGAGTTATAACGCCATGAATAGCTTACAAGGAAAAAAATAAACTGGAAAGGTGTTCTTTGATAGGGCTGCAACCTAGTCTAACTATCGATTAATCTGCTGATCGTTTCCTTGATACATATATGTGTGAATGAAATGTCAGTAAGTTAGTAAGTTAATTTCCTAAAGATCGAGGTAGGTCAAGACTGGCTTTTTATACTCGCCAAATTTATTACCCAAAGTATTCATTTTAAAGACATGCATCACATCCTCACATTTGAGAAGCTGGATTCAGCTTGACTTAAATAATGAATCAAATTGTCAAAGTTGTGGATTGGCTACTTGAGTAATCGACTTATTGTTACAGCTTTACTTATGACAAAGAATTACAAATTATATTGAAAAATGGCAATTTGAAAATGGAAAGTGAAAATGAAAGCATAAAGTCAACATCAGTATTTGTCCTGGAAATGGAAAACGAAACGTATTGCTAACATGTTAAACGCCAACTTACTAAACGCTTGCATGATAAATTATGCATATATCTTTGTACAAATGTGACAGTTGTGTCATGCTATAGCATAATAAGTTTATGTTAGAATTAATAACCGCACGTGTGTTAGCATGATGAGCAGTGTGCCTGCTAGAATTTAAATGCTGGTCCTTGTGTAGGATTTAGTGACATCTACTAGCAGTGTAGTTGCAGATGACAACCCCGTTGCCTCACCCTCCACTTCCAAGCATGTAGGAGAAACTACGGTGATCCCCAAAACAGTTTAAAACGCCAAAAACCCTGTCTACAGCCAGTTTTTGGTTTGTCCGTTCTTGGCTACTGTAGAAACATGTTGTTTCAACATGACGCTCCCTCTGTAGATAAAAACAGCTCACTCTAAGGTAACGAAAACACAATCATTCTTTTTTTTAGGTGATTATACACTAATGAAAACTTTTTTGATGTTTGATGGGGAACAAACAGGCTTACAGCAAACATTTTTTAAAAATACATATTTTACTGCAGTGTCATTAAACACACATGTAAAAACAGAAGTCCCTTTACTTACAGTATACATCTTTATACTATGTGTCAAGCAACTAACAGGGCACACTACACACAGACACTATACAAAGTAAGCTGCCAAGGCAGCCATTTTGTCTTTAGGTTTTTTAGGATTGCCACGGCGTCCCCTCCCTCGTCCCCGTCCTCCTCGTCTAGCACCCCCACCCCTGCCGTGCCTCATGGTTGCATGTTTGAGCTCCACCAGATCCTGGAAGATCGAATCACAGAAAACACAGCCGGTGTGTTGGGTTTCGCCAGCAGGAAGTGGAGTGCGAGTCTTGTTGAAGTCCACCGCAACGAGAGAGGCGTCGCAGGCATCGCAGCTCTCCTGAGCAACCTAAGGGAAGAGAGACGAACCTTACAGGCAGTGTAACGAATCAAGAGAAACTGTAAGAGATGAAGTGATAAAACTTCAGGAAAAAAAACAAGACATCATAGATACAGGGATGGGGGACTAATGAGCTGAGATGAAATCACTCCATGGTTTTAAAAGTACCTTTGAAAGCTGAAGCTGCCATGAAATAATTTTGTACAGTCATTCTTTTTGGACGAACACACATCTATGGTCCCCACAGAATAAATCCTACTGACTTTGGTGATACCCTGACATTTCCTGCAGTCCCACCATGAGGTTGACGTCTTTGGCTGACATTTTGGTGGATTGCCATGAGATATCCAAATCTATATTAATCTGTAGCTGAAAACTAACAGCACATTGCAAATGCACATTTCCTTTGTTAAACCGACATTTGATAAAAAATACAGTGAGTGGTTGTAATTTGTATTTAAAAAAATTAAACTATATGTTTGCGAGATGTTTCGATAGATGTGGTTTGATCGAAGGGCACTATGTCTAGAGATGGAACAATCCTACAGCAGGTTACGGATTATAAATACTTAAGGAATCTAGATAAATAGCACTAGTGCATTGTCCGTGTCTAAACATGTCATCATGTTGCAGTTGAAGGTCAAGGCAAAACTTGGTTTCCTATACAGAAATTGTTCCTCTTTTACATCTGCTGCCAGACACAATTCAGTCAGACAACTCACGTTTGAAATGTTTATTACAGCAGTATATCATAGTCTGACAATACAGGACAGCACTTACGGACGGCGGTTTCGGGCAAATCGAGTACATCACAGCCCATAAGTAACAGTTCAAATTAAGTAGAATTGATTTTATTTTACAGAAAATTCATCTTATAATATTAGTGTTCATTGCACCATTATAGGCTGTAAGCATGGAGATATGAGAATTTTGCTCTGGAAAATATAGACTCGATCTCTAAAAGATCACTGCAAATCAATCCCACTCTTTCTAACAAAATACACACCTTGGTTTATGTAGGAGATCTGAGTGAAGGGCTAAAATACAAAAATGTCCAGGATTTTTCGGAATTTTAATCCACTTCCAGGTCTTTCCATGACTGGAAAATTAGTCTCTAAATTTCTAGCTTTTCCAGGTTTTTGAGGATGAAGGGTCTACCTAAGAATTTGTTTAATGACGTTAATTTTTTAAAAACTTTTTACTGCTGTTGTTTTGATTATTTAGTCACTTTTTTTGTGTTATGATTTTGTTTGTCCCCTATTTCCCCTCTACAGGCGTATTGTGGCACTTGCCAGGTCATCACTGTAAATAATAACTTGTTCTTAATGTCTTACTGGGTAAAATAAAGGTAAAATAAATGAAAAATAAATGTTTCTTGGGGCTGAGAGCCACAGACAGGGTATGGAAGCCATACTTTTCTTTTGAATTCAGCTGCAAAAATGTGTTTTTGTGCATTTTATTGCACATGAGAGGAGGCAGATATGCAGATATTTGGATTTTCAAACGCTACACGTCTTTGCTGTTATGGCCATATAAAGTATTATATAAATATAAAATATTATATTTGTGCCTAGGACAAGATGTAGGACTATTTTCTTACCTGAACTCTGTGTGCATGTTCAAAGAAGTGCACCACCACGTTGCATTTGTTACAGGCCATCCTCCACTTCGGTCCAGAGGTGGGATCCAGCACCAAAACACCACTTTCACATTCCACACACTGTCCAATACCAAAAGAGTTGAGAGAGTGCTGACAGGACGGATGGGTACATTCATTGCATCCCATACCTTGGAAAAGCAGACATGAAAAGAAGGGGTTAGACGGCTATAAAGACTAAGGCTAAAGGCCAGATTTATAAAGAAAATGTGCAAATGTGTGGTTTGATTTGTGGCCACAATCTGCATCTATTGAGTGTCTGATTTACTAAGACAGCAGCTCATTACGCAGTCAGCTCCTGGACTGAACCTGGTACTGACCTCCACTCATTCTGAGTGAAGGAGATGAAATTACATAATAACACAAATCAAAATGCACACTCTAATGGTAGAGAGAGAGTCAGAGCGGAGTTTAATTGTTTTCCCCTCCATTGTGGGCGGAACTTAAATGTGCTTGGTTTCTATAAAAGACCCTTAAAAGGTTTTTGAAAAAGGCCATCATTTTCCACGATAATTCATCATCTTCCAAACTTGTACAAAGATGACTGACTCGTGTTAGGGCTGGTTTTACATTTGCTGTCAGAGCCACAAATCTCTAGGTAATTAGCCACTATCCAACAAATACAAGAATTACCATAAGTTAAAGTTCAGGTTTCGTCCTACCTTTCTTCATGTCCCTGAAAGGCGGATTGCTGAAGCAGTAGGGGCACAGGGGGTAGCTCTTGCCCCGGGCCCCAGATGTCCACAACACAAGCTCAAACTCATCTAGTGGACAGCGGAGCTCTTTGTACAGCTTGATGGCTCCATTCTGGGGAAGACTGTAGGTCTCATCACAGTGGGAACAGTGGAGCCGGCTAGGCTTGGCCTGCGAATACATGTCAAGATCAAATTAAGTGCATTCTATAGATTGAACAGTTGAAACAACATCAAGTCTTCACTGACGATTGCTGACAATACAATCTTGTACCCATGTATGGCTTTTTTCACTAAGGGAACTTAATGAACCAAAGCCTGGAGCCCTCCATAACCTGAACGTTCAATACCCTGTAAGGCAAAACAGCTGTGGCCAGTTTCTCATTTAGTCATAGAAGGGGAGGGGGTGAAGTGAGGGAGCTGCAATCTGAAACTAAAACGCTAGATGCCACTAAGTCCTACACACTTACAGCAGTTTCTTTACCTTTTTATATCATAAACAACAAATGAAGGCCTGACACCTGCTCTAGGGTTGGGCGATGTCCCCTAAATTGGCAGTTGATGATGTTTACAGTAAAATATCGCGATGGACGATGAAATCGTTGTGGGGGGGTAAGCACTTTTTATTTTACTAGTTAAAATAAAATAAAAGTTACTACTACTTACTTATGGTGTGTTCAATTTACACTGAAGTCGGAACTTGAGCTCGGAACAACGTAACCCCAAAGTTGAGTGTTCCCATCGCTTCCCAGCCTCACAAACGTACAAAAAACATGTAACTGCTGTTTACGTGAGTAGCAGATGATGCATGAATTCTATGTCTGGCTGGTGAGATTAATCCGATTTTCTGAGTTGGAGATCCGACTTCACGGGGGGTTCTGATTAAAATTCTGACTTGGAGCTCGGAAATTCACGACATTCGTGCACAACTGGAACGCCCACTTAGTCGTAGCACCAACAGCCGGCTCTCAATGCACGCTGCATTAAATTAGTCTAACTAACGGAAATTAATCCTCCTTTTCCGGCGATGTTTGTCACCTTATGTAGGACAGTGGGCGTCATATGAACTCTGAGGGGGTCATATCCCCCCCCATCCCTACTGCCATCTGTGCACATGGGGTGGGGGACGTGGCATCACGATGGTGGCTCTCCATCGTGATGTCGGTCAGCCATCACGATGGATGATGATATCGTCCATCGGCACAACCCTAACCTGCTCTCTTCTTATCAACCATTTGCATGCATTTGCAGGCACCTAGACCTGGTAGTTTGTCTATAACACCATGAAGGGTGGTAAAAGTGAATGGGTCAATCTACTTTCTGAAGCCACTGTATGTATGAAGAAAATGTAGTGTTACTAAAGCACATTCTCTGTATTGACGCCAAACCAAACACACGTACATCCCCAGCGCACATGGAGCAATCCAAACATGTGAGTTCCTCACCTTAAATAGTACCCCCCCCATACACATGTATTCAGATACAAGGACCACAAGCTTTACAGCCTCATGATTCATTCATGAATTTAAGAGTGGCTCTGACATCAGATAGAAATGGTAATGAATGGAGCATGTCTACTTTAGCATTTTCAACTTTGAAGGCTAGACATGACGTGGTTCAGAAAAGATAAATGGTGCCTTGATGATTTAAAAGTAAAAACCTATGAGCAATAACAGTGTGTAACAACACTTACACAAAGTGTCTGGGGGTGGACAAAATAAGCACGTGGCTGTAATAATGTCTAAGAAAGATGTTGCTGATTAATTTCCTGGTTGCTGGATTCCAAAGTTTACGTTTCAACCAGTATAAGCCAAACATATATCGAAAGGCAGAACGTCAAGATATTTCCTATCCCTTTACCCCATCAAACAACATTTTCAGCTACTCAACAATGAAAACCAGTGCTACGTAAGGGAACACATGGCAGCTCCTTTGTTTTAGTCTTTTAGCCTTTATTGATAAGACAGCTCAAGATAGACTGCTAAGGGAAGAGAGAGAGGGGATGACACGCAGCAAAGGGCCACAGGTCGGACCCATTGCAGCTGCAGCAAGGACTCGGCCCTGGTACATGGAGTGTCAGCTCTACAAGGTGAGCTACCAGTGCGCCTCAATACATGGCAGCTCTGTAGGCTAGCAAGAGGCAGAGGCTGATTGGGCCTGATCCTAGTGTTAAAGCAGGCCACGCCATTGGCACTTAACCACAGCCATCAGAGGTACCCTGTACCCTCTACTCTTATTTCATCCAGTCAAGAATGCAACATGCTTTTTCACAAAATTGGTTGTGAGTACCCATTGTATGGTGGCCGAGAGGCATCAACAAACTGCAAAAGCCACAACACAACAGAAGTGAGCAACAATGGATAATGACAATGAAACAGGGTAACAAAGCGTAACAAACTAATATCTAACACTTCCCACACTTGCAAAAGGTGTCTTCTATTTGGGTACATACATTGTTAACCTTTGACACTGCCCCTTTTCAAAATAACATACATGCTTTCTTCATATATCACAGTAGTTTTGACTGTTCTGCTGACCTGTATGTACTTCATGAAGCGACGGCACTTGCCACAACGGGAAAGGGGCTTCCCAGTGGCAGCAATGGGTGAAAAGGAGACCTCCATCAACTCATCCATGCCTGTAAAACACAACAGACAGATACAGTATCTGTGGATGGAGTTGCATAGAAATAAACCAAACAGTAACATAATATAAATAATATTTCCATTAAAACCTTAACTCTTTGCTGTATCTTCTCTTGCATTCACTTCCACCTTTCAAACGTTGCTACTGAATTATAACACATCATTGTTATTGACTTGATCCAAATGTTTTTACCATTTTTGCTAATTTTCACCAGAATAGCTCACACAAAATAATGTACAGAACTTGACGATAATTACCTGTATGTTTGTCCTCTTTACACATACATAGTCAACGTGTAGTTGCCTTGTCTCAACTTGTAGCTGTATAACTTAAGATTTCAGTTGTAACTGAATCTGTTATCAATTTAAAAAGCCATCATCACTGCTCCCCTTTTTTGCAGACAACCCCTTAAAGGTGCTTGTGACACTGTGCTCCTGAGGCTGCAGTGTACTTACTGGTGATAGAATCCACAAAGTAGTGAAACTTCCTCTTGAAGATATCCAGTGTGTGCTGCAGGACCTGCTGATAGTTGGCCTTACCCAGCGCGATGAGGTTCAGCTGCTTCTCCACAGCACTGCGTATGGTGGGCAGCACGAGTTCTGCATCTGCAACACACACACACACACGTTTTAATGCATTCTATAAAAGCCACTTCAAAAATTTCAATTGTTACTCATAAAGTGGCTCGTGTATTTTGATTAACTGGACTGTTCTGTCTGGACTCATGCCCTTAAGTGTTGACTATACGGGCCCACCTGCATCAAGGCCATGTAAGTTTATTTGCATATTTCAACAACAATTCAGAGTGCATCATAAAAGCAACCTAGGACCAGCCAATTAAAAAGATAAACAAAAACAAAAAAACAGGAGAATAAAAAATTGTTCTTCATTACTCCAAAAACACTGTAGTGTCAGTTTAGTTCAGTTTTTTATTTTCCAATCTTTGATTCATTCAATGTACTTACTCAGCACATGTATGGGTTTATAGTCTCCTGGTAATATGGCTATGTACATTTGTATGTCATCTGCATAGTTATGGTAACATATTTTATTGTTTTCCATAATCTAAACTAGTGGGGCAGGGAGATGAACAGAACAGAACAGAAGAGACCCCAGAATGGAGCGGTGGGGAACTCCGCATGTCATTTTTGTCTGCTCAGATATGAAATTACCTATAGATACAAAGTAGAGTTCAGTACTGTGCCAGAAAGTCCCACCCAGTTTTCCAGTGGGTCTAGTAATATTTTGTGGTCAACAGTGCGAAATGCAGCACTGAGATTCAATAATAGCAAGACTGAAATTCTGCCCCTGTACATTTTTAAGTGGATATCAATGAAGACCTTAAAAAGCGGTCTTATATTCACTGGATGACATCGAAAACAATTGATATAATGTCCAAAGATGATTCAGCAATGTTCTACAAACCCGCAATCAATGTATAACTACAAATCCCTAAGAGAATGTACAATATAAGACCAATCACCTGTCTTGTAGTAGCCATGTACCAGGACAATGCCCAGGTTGGTTGGCTTCAACTTGCGCCCATTCTCTACTGTCACATAGTTCCTCTGACAGATGTTGTTGATGTGGACAGGGATACTGGCATCAGTACCTGAAGGACAGAGGACAAAATGAATGAATGAATGAATGTATACTAAAGACCAGAATCGAGAAATATGTATTGACTCAATTAGCTCATTAAAAGACCTAATCAGCCGAGATTGTCTTAGGTAACCAAGAAAGGACTGCCTTAGTGACTGGCATCAAATAGTTACTGCAGTCCTTCTGTGTTTTTTTGGATGTTGAGTCCAAATATGACCAAAGCGAGACATATGAAGATATCCTGACCATATTTTAAGTCATAAGTTTGTTGATTTTGATGCAAGTGTCTCAAATCCATGCCCTCCTTCAGATAACATGTGAGGTATACCAACGCCATGTTTCTCCATGAGGGTGATGAGTTCAGCCTCGGTCAGGTAGTCTGGGGGGCTAGTCTGCTTTTCCACCAGCTTGATCTCATCTATCGTGAAAGTGTCTCCGCGCTCACAAACTGGCATGGCCTCTTCCAGAGGGATGCCCTGCCATGGCATCACTGTTGTGTATCCTGTGAACAGAATATACACTTAGCAAGGATTGGGCTGCACCGGCTAAATTAAAGATTCCCTCCAGACATGTATTATTACATATATACAATAGTCAATATATACATCAGTTGCAAACAAACATCTATAGCAATATAAATCAATCAACTATGTAAATAGAGTCACTGTAGCATGACAAAGCTGTTCTAGCGGGACAAATGACACACTGAACTTAACTGAAAATATATTATATGCATACATGAAGAAATATGTCAAGATCGGATTTTGCAAACCAAGCCGACGTTAGGTCAATTAGCAAAACTTGGCATAATGTTTTGTAATTTGAGGTATGTTGTGTCATTGTTTTGAAATGAAAATCAATTTAATCTTTTGCAGTTCATCATTACTACACAACATTTTATCAAATGTTGGGTTGGGGGTGTGTTTTTCACTTCACTTCAAGTCTTATATTAGCTGTGCACCTGGTACGTGGACCCAGGAAGTAGGGTATGTGATGCAGATTTGCAGCAGAGAGAGAGAGAGAAAGAGAGAGCGAGCATGCAAATATGGAGAGACATTTTGACGTGACATAAAAACTTATGTATGTACTGTATGAACTACAGTGCAGACTGGAGTCTCTGTAACAGTGATCCACATTATATAGCTGAAGTTCATCTCCTCCATGAAATGCGGTGTGTATTCTCACTGCGCTGCTTGTTTGTAGATGTCTATTGTACTGGTCCTGGGAAGCATCTATTACCGGCGTCCAGGCACTGTTTCTACCTCTTAATCTCCTTTCAGTACACGCATTAGTTCCATGTTGCTCTCTGTGTAGTTGCTGTGGCTGCTTTATTAATTTTATTTAACTCACAGCAACTTGAGCTCGCTAGTAGCAAACTACTGATAAATGACTGCTGCCTATTTGGAGTTACAAATGTAATAAAAGGCGCAGCTTGGTATTCAAGAAGTGAGCTGAATATGTTGCCTGCTGGCTTTACCTGCTGATATCAGGGTTTTGCCACTACATGAGAAGGCCTCTGTGCCGATGGTGAAGTCTATGGTGGTCTGGAGGTACTTGCAGTCCTGACTCACAGTGGCAATGAAATTGCGTGTGATGTACTCGTACAGCCGCCAGCCATCACTTCCTGTGGAATAGCAGAAGAGGAGGAACATGGGTTAGAGGAAGGTCAGATTATTTAAAGATGCTCCAAACTGCCACACTCGTACGCAATAATCATTTAAATATGCCACACATTTTTAGACCATCTCTCCTGGAAGGTGGTCTTCTAGTGTCAACAAATGAGTAAATATATTAATATACACCCAAACACAGAATACTGATTTATTATAATTAGATTGTGGGTAATACATTTCATGAAGGCAGCTGGCCAGTGCTTAAGGGAAGGCAATGACTGCAGTTATTACATGATGACTGACTCCTCGTTGGTGTGAAGTTAATATATAAGGCAACCAATTATTCTGTTTTAATTCAACCTCACTGTCAACCAGTTTCAGTTTTCTTCTGAACTATTTCTGTAGTAGAGAGTGGTTCCAACAAAAACTGTAGATTATCCTGAGCAATGGGGACACTGTTTCTAGTAAGATATTGCTGACATTGCTGCTGAATATTGCAAAAAAAAAAAAAAAAAAAAAATTGTAGAGGTATAAATCTCAGACACCTGACGGTGGGGGTGGGTGGTATAAAAGCCGAAAGAAGACAGGGTATCATGGGCACCTGGAGAGCAGTACCCAGAGGCGGAAAAGGAATAAAAGGCGTTTAATCAAAAGACTTTTAAGGCGAGGCTCTGTTCGCTGGGGTTGGCCCGCCTCGCGACTCAGTGCATGCGTGGTGGAGATGAGGAGGTAGTGGATAGCAAAGGGCTGATCATCAGCGGGTGGACAATGGTTTCCACCCCATCAGGAGAGAAAGAAAACCCCCCATGCGCACCTGCACTGAGCAAGCTCCTTCAGTGACAGGACTCCTTCACCCCAAATGTGTGAGGAGAGTTGACTCGCGTGTGTGTGTGTGTGTGTGGCGCCTCGCGTTCCGTGCTTGCTGTCAGACTGTTTAAGCACGTCATTCACATAGGATAGATAATAATTTTGTCAATCAACAACCTGTGCAATGAATCACCATGGACCGCAGCGACATAAGTTACTGTGCAAGTTCTGATTGCCCATGTTGGCAGACTTGGGTGCTAGTATTTTGTTGCTTATTTGTGTTATTGGTGTTTCTGGTTGTTGTGGTTTGGTTTACTGTTGGTTTACTCTCTGTACAGGTGTTAGTCATGTATCATTATGTTTTTCATACTCTTACCTTGTTTTTTTGTTTTTATTGACTGTGCTTTATACTGGTTTTTTTTGGCTCGTAATCCACTTTGTGCTGTGATTGATGGAGTGGAATTGTCCCCATTGTGGGACTATTTAAAGAATACTTATCTTTAATCAGAGTAGATTGAAGGAGTGTGCAAAAAACATGCGTCAGTCATTAATGCTTCTAAAACAACAGTACATCATAAACAAGTAAAGATGGCGACTTTGACAGCTGAATGCTTGGCCCTGTACAGCTTTTTGATGCTCAGAGGTGATATTTCACTTTTTAATTATGCCGATGTATCTAATTGCAGTCGAAGTGACGTCACCCAATTCTGCCTCTGAGGCAGGCAGCGCGCAGGGAGTGGATTAGGTTGGATGCGGTCTCCAGCATCGGTTCCTTTCCTGGGTCGGTTTAGATCCAGTGAAAAGCAGAGGTCTTGCACCTAATGGAGGTGAAGGTTTTAAACCCGTACTGTTTATGAGCAGAGCATTTATGTGTATCCCACTGTGGTGTGCCAGCCTGCAAGCCATGAAGCACGGGTGGAATGTGTGCTGGATGATACATTGCTGGGCCGCCCTATCGGGGGAGTTCAATCATGTCTTATGGGTATCCTCTGTGCCGCACCAGGGCACTTACCTCTTCGTCGCCACGCATGGGATGTTGGCTCGTGCTGTCTCAGCCCCCTTCAGGTCAAAGTTCTCGGGGTAGGTGGGGTCGTCTCAGCGTGACGTTGCGATAGCTGGTGGTAGCCCTGGTCGGGTGGCTAGCAGGGCGCTCTGCCAATGGCTCTGGCACTGGTATGCTGGGGACGCGCGATCGCGTGGAGAAATCAACAAAGGATCGGAGGATGTCTTTTAGTTTGTCCTTGTTATACACAAAACTCACAAAACTGGGAGCTGCACTCTAATTTTTTGTTAACTTTATTTAAAAGTGATTTTCCTTAAGCACAGTATGGAAGCGCTATTCTGGCACTTGCTGTCCACAGAATCAAGGGTGCGAAAAAAAATTAAAAAGTTTCCCCTACTGCAGAGCGTGCCAGTAACTCAACTAGTTGATCAAGACAAAAGCAGTCTTTAGAGAGGTGAGTCTCAAAAGTAAGCAACATGTATTCGATAGTGGCAGTTAAGGAGTGTTTGCCCTTTGTCAGCTGGTTTTACTAGTTATGTCCTGA
>NW_023339718.1:25767083-25773844 GCF_004916995.1 Morone saxatilis
TAAGAGAGGTCAGCTAAGGTGAGCTCCAGTTCTGATTCACTGTGACTCCAATCCATCAGGTAGTGGAAAATGACTTACGTAGCTCAAATGCACAAATTCTATTGCTAATGCCAGTTTAAGTTTGTTTAATCCTTGGTGATTTTATCAAAACAGATTTACTTCATCCGGATCATAGTCTGAGCAATACAGGATTTTGAGGCTAATAATGTTAATACTTGACACAAAGATATAGCGTATAACTGTTATTCATTTATCGTCATCATCATTATCCTTTTTGATTAAGTTCCCTTAAAACTGTTATTTAACAGTGTAAAATAATGTCAGTGCTCTCTGGTGGGCAGATTATGTGATGGAGACACTTTCTAAATTACCTCAAACTTATCTTTAGAATTTCTGTACAACAATTTTACAGAAAATGCTGTGAAATGCTTCCTAGTGAAAATGTACTGCTACTGCATTCCGGGTTACATATTGGTTACACTTTCTGCAGGAGTCTTGTCATCACTGCTTGGTTGCCAGTAGGTTAAAAACTGGTTTGGTTGTTTTTAAAAATGTAAAATCAGTCAGGCTACATTTGCCATATTTTCAGCCTAGTGTAAAAACGTACTGCAGACACATTGTGTTATTAAATAAAACTATAATAAATACCTGGGCATCCCTCGATGTCTTGGCCAGGTTGACGAACATCTGACCCACCTCCCTGTCAAAGACCCTCACCCTGTTCCAGTCCAGTGTCAGTGGGCTGTCCTTTCCTTTAAAAACCTGATCAAAACACCAAAAAATCCCTTTCAATGTAGCATGGAAGAGATCATTCATATCATGTCAGGGGGAGTGAAACTGGGGATTTACCTTCGCCTGGAGTATCCAGTAAGTCTCAGGTTTGAAAGACTGGATCTTGTCATGGCGTTCCACGCAGAAGCCTAGTGTTGGGGTCTGGCATGGTCCAAATGAGATCAAGGAGGAGTCTAGATTGCCATATTTGCCCTGGAAATACTTGGTCTGGAACCTGAAAACATTTGACCAGAAAAAGACAGTCTTAGACTGCATTCATTATCATCTCAGGTCAGCTGTAATAAAGGTTGTGGAGCAGGGAATCAGCCATGTGTCATTGCTGTAGAAGGCAGTGTACCGGGTGAAGGCACAGCCGATGCGCAGATCCAGTTCCTGACGTGCATCTACTGACAGCGCTTCATTGCGGTTGGGCTCTCCCAGGCAGTTCATGGCGTTCCAGATGTCAGTGTCAGTAATGGAGCTGAACTTGGCACGGTAAACGCTCTGCTCTCTGACACTCCCCTTGTTCATCACTGGCTGGATGGCATCCAGCACCTGGGGAAAAGGAGAGGTAGTGACTGAGTGCTAGAAAGATCCAAATAAAAACAACTATGTTGGCAGGCGCAGTAACCGTATTCCATATGATCTAAGACCTTAGTTGTCGTAAGGGTAACCTCATATTTGATTTCAGAAGAAGGAAACACATAGGTGCACTGGCATCTGTGGGGTGGGGAGGTATAAGTCTTTAGAACCTCACAACTGACCACACCCAACATTACGTCTGGCTGTGGTCAGGTGTGCTTTGTTATATTTGTGATGCCAAATTTTGAACCTGGGTGCAATTACTTTTCAAAGCTGCACTGATCAAAAATCATTTTCAAATTCCTTTCAGCTCTATGGAGCATTTTTAGCCTCCTTTAGCTCTTTGTTTTGGTTTCACAGCCACAGCTCTTTCATCAGTGTTGTTTCCAGCAGCAGCAGGCAGCTGTTTGCAGTGAAAGAGCTCTGATAAAACCACTAACTAAGGACATTTACTCACATACTGCATTTAAGTATACTGTTTAGGTACTTGTACTTTACTTCAGTATTTCCAGTTTATGCTCCTTTATACTTACTTCTACTAAATTTCAGGAGGAAATATTATACTTCTTACTGCACTACATGTATCTGACAGCCGGAGTTAGTGATAACTTCGATTTTACATGCAAAATACATGATCAGCTTATATATATATTATAAATAATTTTTTAACACTATATTCTACTGGGAGCTCAATCACCTCAATTGATGAGCTGTTTTTTAACAGACGCCATGGGTCGCCTTCCATGGTATTGGTATACCAAAAGGTATTTGGATACATAATCAGATTAAGGAAAAAAGCATGTTAAATCAGGTGTAAATGCATGCAGAACACACAGGGACTGGAATCCAATCATATCAGCCAGACCACATTTTGGAGGTGGTTCCGATTGGACTGGTGTAAATGCAATCTGTGCAGCGTGCCCACATTCTTAAGAAAATATCCACTGAACAAACTAAAAGGTCAAGCCTCCTCTTCCTCCTCAACAAAAGAAAATTTGCATATTGAGATAAGATCATAATTGGATCTCAATCTACACAATCAAGATAACAAGAACACATTTTAATACCGAGACTCATGAATTTGATGTATTTTTCCACAGAACATATCCAACTGCAAATGTCTGAATTACCTCAAAGCAGATGTTTTCGCCCTCTTTATCGCAGTCCAACCATAAAACCACATAGTCACAGCCTCTGGCTTCAACCTGATACAGCAACAAAAACACCAGAGATACAAGGCATGACACACTGACCTCAAGCTCATTGTACAGAATGCAGTAAGATGTCAAAAGCAATTACAGTGTCAACCTCTAAAATCTACCTGGAGGAACTTGACCATGTTGAGTTTGGGGTTGGCCTCCTTCTTTTCTGTGGGAGCTTTGCTGAATAGTTCTGCAGGGTCCACCTTATCCCAGTTGTTGTACTTCCCTTTAAAAGAAGGACCAATCTCTTAAATAAATTTAGTAAGAAATTACGAGAAATACGAATCAAGAGTTTGAACATTGAAGAGGTTGAAACCCAAATCAGTCCAAATCTAAGTGAACATGCTGTTTTATTACATAAAGCAATACACAGTGGGACATCAAATTAAGAACATGTTTAGGAAGTCGCATTTATAGATGCACTGATCCAAGATTCTTTTACCTTCCTTTTCCCTCAAATTAAGATAACTGAACTCATGGTTCTGCTGAGTACTGAAACATTTCACTTATACATCAGCAGTCTTCATTGGCTGGTGCATATTTCAATTGCATTATTTTAGATAGTTTGTGTCAATAATGTTTTGTCCAAACTTCCTGGGTCCAGGGACGGCTGCGCACTTGTAAGATACACAGATACACAGAAAGCTCCATGCTGCTTCACAGACGATTGACAAGACGATTATAAGACAGAATGTAGTATTGTAGAATTGTAGATAAAAATGACAATTAAATACAGGTTTAACGGTAGTATTTAAAAACGTTATGATAAAAACTAAATAAAATAAATTAAGAAAAGTGAGTGGCTACATTTATGCTGCATTAGACGTACTACACTGACTGATTTTCAGCATTTCAATTACTTCTTCATTGTATGACAAACATGATTTGAGGTGTTGTTTATATAAATTATATTCTTTTAGTATTCAAATGAGACAAAAAAAACCATTACATTAGTATAACACTGCAAGCACTGCAAGGAAATGCATTGTTTAAAGCTTAGACAAAGGGTGAGCCAGACCTAATATGGAAAATACCCACCGATGAAATCCAGACTCATCACATGTCCACAAACAGAAGTCATCCTAAAGCGTACAGGTTGGCCCTGGAAGCTGCCGCTGTATTCGTGCACTGAGCATGCTCCGTTGAGCCCCTTGCGACTTGTGCAATTTCCTAAAGGCCAAAGTGAACAGATGAGGTAGTCAGTTAAAAAGGTGCAGAATTTTATAGACCTCTGAACATGAAACATTCCAATGTTTCTATTAAAGCTTAAATGTGAATGAAATATGGGAGAAGAAGCAAAGTAAAGATCTTTGTGAAGCCAGCTGAGATCTCATATTTTACCACTCAATAATGTTGAAACTGGACAGTATGTCAGTCCAGAAGAAGTGCTAGCTCAATGATATAGAAAATGAACATGATTTTTATTTTATTGTTCTTTTTACTGGAAACCATACAATACCAAAATTGATCTGGACAAAGAGTGAGTTGGCTGTTCACAAAGGAAACATTAAGTAAGTCAACAAGTGGGAGAAAACCTGGCTGGGAGATCAAGATGAATGCCTTTATCAGGAAAAGGCTTGCCTTGTAGCATTTCTTTTCTTTCTTCTGCTATTTAGTTTACAACTTATTGGCACACAGATGGTATAGATTAGTGGACTGAGGTCACAAAAGTGACGTCAGTGTGGAAGTGCTTTAAACCTGCATTATTTCTCTAATGGCCAACAGGGGGCAATTCTACCGTCTCCAAAAAGAAGCCCAATAGTACTGAGTGTAATGGAGAATGAGCTGACTTCTCACTTTATTTACTAGCTCAGTAAACTGTTTTACTGATAAGTTTATGGTCGGAATCTCTAGTTTCAGTCTTCTTCCATACAGCATATTCTTTAGTAAATGATGGTCCCATTTAGAGTCAAATAGACCATAAAGCAGGGTATGCTTTAGGGCGGGGCTACCTTTTGAATGACAGATCATTCTCAGTGAGTCCGTCCAGCTCAACGCACCAAACTCAGAGCAGACTGGTTAGGCGAGGCTCTATAGATGTGCCGGTCTGTGTTGGTTGCACCGAGGGCACAGAGGCACAGCTGATGACAACCCCATCCCAGTGAGTCCGTCCAGCTCTATTAAATTGATTCAACTGTCAAACTAGGCAGTGCTGATCAGATATAAGATTCTGTTACTGCGCTGACTATTTCTCACATCACCTACCAGCTCCACGCTCTCGTGCAAATAAGGTCACTTAGGGCCCCATAAAATAAAAATGCCAAACTTTAGGCTTCAAAACATTTGTCCATAAACCAGTAGGTGACGTCATAGTGGGTTTATACTTGCGTGCACATAACTGAAAGTATGTAGAAGAACATATATTGTCATGGTTTTGTATGTTATGTAAAGATGTCTTGTTTTTGATGTTTTACAGTGGTGTCTTTTAATCCCATGCAGGATGGATGTTTGGCATGAAACAGATAAGAATTTACTAACTACAGAATAATGCCAGCCTTATTGTCTATTATGCTTGCCTCAAGGGAATCGAGTTCCATCTCACTAAAAATGTAATTGGCGTGAATGCAAACTTTTTATACTTACGTGTACTAATAATTTTATAAAATGTAATGATTAATCCTGACGTACAGTTTTAAAATAAGTTTAAACGTGTTTTTTTTGTTGTTAAATCAAATGTGGAGTTTAACAGGAGGTCAACCTCTGATGACTGTGGACCTTCTCCATTAAGTGAGTAATTTACCTGGACTCAATGCTACAGGCTGACGTCCTCTCTGAATAAAATTATTCACTCAAGGCTGAATGCTAATGACAGGAAAATAGGACAATGGGAACCAGAGTGATCAATGTCATGGTATGGTAGCAATCCCACAAAAACAGGGGTATAAATAGAGGCAGGTCCAGATACTGGTCACAGATCAACTCCAAGCCAAAGAACACACCGATAAAAACACATCAGCCATCAACATCTCTTAGACAGAAACAGAGGACACCAACTTCCCGTCATAAACTTCAGCAATGGAACAGCTCCAGGTAAGAAACCTGCCGTTACGCTGATGGTAACGATGACTGAAGGGTGTTATTGACGGCTACCAAATGGTTACACTCTGCCTCTAGCTCTAGTTATGGTTTTAAAAGATCAGTTCACATATTCTTCCAAATCAACCCTCACCCATGTGCACATTGAAATAATAGTTACTGGTAGTTGTAATCCTTCTTTCTGTGCATACTGGCAGTGAAATCCCTTCCTAACACAAGAAGAGATGGGGTAAGAAATCCACACTCTGCGTCTGTGCAAAACTGCACTGTAGATTAAAAGCAAGTGGACATCTTTTAAAGTTACTTAACTCTGCAGTGAACCTAACTGGTTGATTAGAACGTCATTATTGTTTGTCGTACTGTACAAAATGATTTTTATTGCGGATCATGACTCTGTACCAACTTACTAATAGTAATCCATTGGTCGGTCTAATATCATGTGTGCTCTACAGTATTATCTTGGCTGCATGGATCTTTGAACAGGACAATAATTTGTGTGCACAAGATATAAAAACATATTACTTCAGGTGCTCCATACTTTACATCATCTATCAAGCATTGGTGTCATCATACTGTTTTAAACAGTACCAGGTTCTGTTACAGACACCTTTCTGGTATTTACTGCAAGGAATATGAACATGTTCTCTCCAAAACTCTTATTCATTATAAAATGTCAATTTAAAATGGTCAGTCAAAGGTACGGTAAAATCAGGAACTATCTGATCAGACAGACAAACACGAGGCATCTCCAGGTAACTGACGCAGAGAAATCCGTCCACACAACCCAGTTATTCTCTGTGTCCAGCTCCTGCGTGTCTTTCTGCTGTGCCTGCTGGCCCTCCACCAGTGCCTGGCCATGCCGCTGGGCAGCCAGTGTGTGGACGAATCCTTCTGCTCATACAGCCTACAGGACTACTACAGCCAGCTGGTCAACCTACCCAGCCGCATCAACGAGCGCAGCATTGCAACCTGGAGCTATGTGTGAGTATGCATGCAATATATCACTTGTCCTTAAGCTACAACACAGATGTCATCCTCTACTGAAGAGACTGATGCTGAAAGGGTTAGTCCTAAACCTAAACTAAATTATAATTCATTTGAAAGCCTTGTTCTTAGTCTTACTCATCCAAACTGGAAAACTCTGCAGCCAGTTCTATTTGTTATAGTGTA
>NW_023339718.1:25773944-25777182 GCF_004916995.1 Morone saxatilis
TTATTTTCAGATTTACAGCATTTCAAATTTAGGACTTTTGATTTTATACTGTTGGTCGGACCAAACTAGAAATTTAAAGAGGCCACCTTCACAACTGGGAACTTCCAATTGATCTAATTTTAGAAATGTGTTGGATATTTATTTCAAAATTCAATTAGAATTCTTAAATGTAAAGATTTGGCCTCCTTTTCTATTTTATTCATTCATACATTTGGATGGATGATGGATTGTTGGCTAAACAAAACAAGACATCAGGACATGTGAAATTACATTCTGGGAAATGGTAAAGGACAATTTTCTAGACCAAACAACAATTAAATTAATGAAAAAAATCATCAATATTGAATTATTAATAATGAAAATGAATTAGGCTTCAACTAATGATCATTTTCATGAACTATTAATCTGCCAATTATTTTCTCAATTAATCAATTGATTGTTTGGCCTGTAAAATGCTAGCCTGAAACTACAGTCGATGTCTTCAAATGTCTTGTTTTGTTCGACCCAAAGACATTCAAGTTACTACAGCAAAACTGTTAGTTTAACATGACTTCAATGATAAATCAATCAAAATAGTTGCTGATTATTTCTCTGTTGATTGATTGATCAATGAATCCACTAATTGTTTCAACTCTCATATAAACTGTTATGGTCAGAAGTCATTAATTAAGCAAACTATAATTAAACACTAATAAAATGAGGTTTTTGACATTTGAGATGTTCCCAACAGTAAATGTTTGGTATTTTTGCTTGCAATATTACTTAAACAATTAAGCGATAATAATACACATATCTGGTTGCATCAACTTAAGAGATACATTTTATTGACAAATTGATTACTGACTAATCATTTTAGCACCAGACTTTTATATGAATGTACATAAATCTGCCATATTGTCATACAGATTGATATCTCAGAATTGTAATATTGTTTGAACTATGTCCAGCCCTAATACCTACACAAGACTGTGTGTGTTAAGTGCAATTGTTTTTATGGCCTTTTTTGTGGGGAATGTCATGACTGACACATGACTCCTTCTCGAGCATACCAATAATATTCACATATAGACTGTGGTGTTTGAGGAGTTTGAGATCTGAAGAAATCCCTCTGTATGACTGAGCACATCTGCTGACCGACGGTGCAGAATTCATTCAATACACCGGTGTAGTCAATGTGTCCATTAAATGAAGAAAACTTAATTAAGAATCAAAAAAATATGAAGAATAAAAGATAGAAGAAAGACATTTCTTTTGTCAAGGACAGTCCTACAGTGACTGTATAGGACTGCTTGCCTACCACACTAACTCACACGAATAAACGCCTGTCTCTGATCTCTCACCAGTGAGAACATCGACTTGAACCGAGTGCCTCAGGTCATCCACGAGGCCAGCTGCCACACAAGCCATTCCTGCAGGGGACTCGACTCTACTTTGGGACTAGAGACCATCCCTGTCTCCCTGAGGGTGCCTGTCCTCAAGAAAAACCCCAACTGCTTCCTCACGGCCAGCTACTCTCTGGAGTTTGAGCTCATCACTGTAGCTTGTATATGTGCTATCTCCAGACAAAACTGAACAGGACTGACTTAGGATGTTGGTGAAAATCAAGAATATGTATTTGTTCAGTGAGGTAAAGATGGTGGTTTCTGAAAAATAGTCACTCATTGTTATTGTTTTCCAGTAGATATTTCAAATGTCACCATTCAATACATGTCTCTCAACAGTATAGCATAGTAATTAAAGACATTTTACATTAACTGGTATCATTATTGTGCCCGTATGAAGTATTTGGTAGTCTGGCTGTCACACCCTTTTCCCAAATTACTTAGGATCCAGTCTGTTGAGTCTTTTCCTCATCAACAGAGAAGTAGTGAAGCATTGCCCCTAATGCAGTTGTTCTCAGCCTTTTAGGTGTGAGGGGCCGACAACTTGTTGGACTGTTTCACATGTTGTATTTGATAATTTTTAGTTCCAGGGATCCCAGTACGATAAAATTGATAAAATACTGTACATTGCTAGATTAACGGTGGAGAACACAACAGTATTCCTTGTACATTCTCTCACTTAAATAACACTAAAATTCAATTGTTATTATTATATTAAATTGCCAGATTTTTCAATGGAGTTTGGTGTACGTTCACACACAGGGAAGAAAGCAACACACCAGGGTCAGCGTTAATCGTCCCACATAGTTATCACTCAAACAGCTCTCCGCTTGGACCTTTTCACAACTTCACTGTACAATACCAAAGTACTGTAACGTTACTAATAAAGGCACTGTACAATACCAAAGTACGTAGACGTTACTTCAATAAAGGCCACTGTACAATACCAAAAGTACTGTAACGTTACTAATAAAGGCACTGTACGCTAACACAGTGGCGTGCTAACGTTACTCTCCCCTGTTGCTACTAGCCCGGGGTTGTCCTTTCGTGTTAAAGTCTCACTTTAACCATATTACGAAGCTATAAATTCGTACGCACCTTTAGAGAGGATTTTGGCAATCGACTGAGCCAAGGATGGTTTCTCTGCCACCATCAAAACAGTTCTCATTTTGAATGAAGTGCTAACAGCTCCTCTATCAACCTGCAGTCAGCCGGCTCACAGGCAGTACACTGACTGACCGTCTCACACCCGAGCTATACGCGCTAGCATTAACAGCTCCTCTATAAAGAGCTTCGTTAATTTTACATACAACTGCTTGCTAATAGGCTATGTTATCAAGCACGAGAGCGGACATGACAGTTTACACAGTGTTCACTTCCGGTGTCATATCGGCGAGTAAAAACCTATGACGTATTTCCGGTGTCTACCAAGGAGGCAAAATTGCCACTACAGTCAGTATGGTGATTATTATATGTGTTTAGTTATGGAAGGCCACTTGAAATTGTTATATACATAATTTGAAACATGAATATATGAAATGAAATTTGGTTTGAACATACAGCTACAGTACAGTAACATTCGGCAGGATGTTAATGATCTCTTCATCATGCAGGCTCACTCAGTCCCACACTTCTTGCACTAACATCCTTATGGAATAATAATAGGCCGGTATCGAAAACACAAGATGGCGCAGTGTCTTGATCACTTGACATTTCATTCCATATATTCATTCCATAATGTCCTAAAGGGCATGCCATACTACTTCTATTTATATTATTATTATTATTATATATACATATGTATACATATACATATCTGTCTCACAAAAAATCCCCTTCACCATGTAGGCTGATGG
>NW_023339718.1:25777206-25813485 GCF_004916995.1 Morone saxatilis
GAAGGGGGGGGGGGAGAGAAGAGATGACACAGGTCATCTGGCCACACATTTTTTTAAGGAGGTAGGCTGTAGTGGTGAGCTAAATTATACAGGGGTGGCATGAAGTAATGGGGCACGCACTTATGTCGTAAATAGCATTAATTTACAGTTTTTTGCATTTCTGTGTTTAAGTTTTTTATTTAAAAGATAAATAGCCATTAGTTCAATACGCAGTGCAAGAGTCCTCAAAAGAAGGCGATTTAAAACATGAAACAATGCACATTCAAAAACACAGTCACGGTATAAAGTACCAACAAAATAAATACATAAAATAAATGAGCCGATGTGGACAAAATATTGTACTGACAAAATTGTGCAAAACTTGGCACATAGTCAATCATGGTTTAGGATAATGGGTTGGCAGTCAGGTTTCAGGGGTGGCCTGTGCCATCCTGGACAAACCCCTGACTATGTAATGTATTTAAATAAATACTACACTACGAATGCCTTGTCTACCTTCATTTACATGCTTTGCAGTGAACAGAATATTAGACACCCTTTTGAACAAAGTCAAATGCTGAGTGGATGAATTACCTTCCATTAGGCTGTGTGTTTAATGGATGGGGAGATTAATGGATGGATGGCTGTAGATGGATGAATGAGTGCAGTCATTGTAGTTAATGCCTGAGTAGAATGGACAGGAAGTTTTTGGACAGAAATGTTATTGATTCATTTACTTATTTATCCATCCATTCATCTGTCCATTCATAAATGCATGCGTACATAGCATTTCTTTATTCTTCAACTTTTCAATATTACCTCCATCCTTTCATCCTTTCTTCATCCACACATCCCTTCCTTCCCCACTTCATTAATTTATTTTTATTTTTGGCATAATGTCAAATATAACTTTATTGTCCCCAAGAAAAAGACATTTCAGCCAGGTGAAACACAGGGCATGCACAGACCTAATAAAATGCATAAAACATATATGTCAAACATGTGCTCTGTACATGTCATCCTCTTCCATTTACATGAAATACATAGACTCAACCTAAGTATGTAACAGTTAAATGGCATGAGAGAGAAAATTATGTTTCCCCGTATTAGACCTGGTCTTTGGAAATCCGAATCTCTGTCCTTAAAAGCTCAAACTCTAAAATATATAGAGGATGGAGAGGTCACATCACACAGCTTGCATATGTCTCCTAAGCCAAATTCTGTGGCAGGTCCTCAGCAGTGACAAAATAGTCAAGACTGACTGAATTATTCCTCTTGTCCCTACTGAGCATTAGATATCCTTTCTTAACAAGGGGTGTAAGTCATGGGTGACAAAATCCACAACCCAGAAAATGTATAACAATTTTATCTGAAGCTAATTTAAAGCATAATAAGTCTGAGTTAGCCACATCAAGTGAAAATATCTACAGAGTTTTTAGTATGAAATTCCCTCTTTGTGCTTCCACAGTGGTTTCTAGCTGAGCTGCAGCGGAGGGATGGAAACACAAAGAGAGAAATTGGCTCTAAAAATACAACAAGTAACTTACCAGATCCTGTTTGACATACAGCGCCTCTGTGATTGTTCCTAATTTTGGCCACAAGATGGCAGTAGATGACATGAAATAATAAACTGACAGTCCATCCATTCAGCATCTCAACAGCAGAGAACAAACCATCTCAGCAGACCTCTCATTTGCTGCTTTTAATTATAAAGGTTTTTGAACAATCAGACGGAAGATCACCTGGACAGAAAAGGGCTTGCATGATCTTGAATGGCGGCGCCATGTTGTCATTGACCATTTACAGTCACTGAAATCACAACTGTGTGTACATTCATTCACCTACTCCATACTCTTTTCTGGTCAGGAATAGGTCACTGAGGGCGAGAGGATGAGTCGGAAAAGATGGAGAGAGCTGTGTGTGAGGCTGAGGGGGGTGGGGGAGGCTTGTCTTTTGGGATGGTGATGGGATGTTGACCCCCAGGCAGATGGTTTGAGGAGAAAGCTGTGTGTGTGTGTGGCTTCATCCACCCCCTCCTCCACACTTCAAAGCGGGTAATCAATTAAATGCATCCTAACCCCCACACCCGCCACACACACACCCTGCCGTCCATTGAGTCAGCAGATCCCCCTGAGCAGATGCAGGCCTATATGGTTATGACTCTATGGGGATGTTTTGCATAACCTATAGGGAGGGGGGACTTGAGTTGTGGTTTGGGGGTGTAATGTATAGATTGGCCTCAGGGTCTCAATATAGAGTGCACAATATGAATTTATTTGCATGGCTGTGTATACTGAATTACTAATTTGCCCTTGGCTAAGTTACTTTTGGTACACGTTGTATTCTGTCATATAGTACAAATGTACTTAATAACTGTAGTAAATTCTTAGTAATATTTTTAACAATCCCAACTGATTTCAGACAGAGGCTGAAATGACAATGCTTTAACCAGCTTTAATACCATAAAACTTAAATTAATAGTTTCAAGCACTGAACTCAACCTGCTTGTATTTGAAACAGGCCTCTATCTGGGACAGGCCTTTAATTCCTTTTGCACAAAACTCTTGGTCAGCAACAATGGGAAATACTATCAGATTGTTTATTTGAAACAGTCTGAATAAAATTTAGGTTATAGAATAACATAACAATTATGAATCATTAATTTGACCATTTGATCATTTCATGTTTATGGTTTCTGTAAAATAAAATAAAAAACTTTTTGCACAAGCAACGCAAAAGTTACATTTACACTTTATTGTTTGTATCTTGTAACTGTAACCAGAGAAAATGGTTATGAGGATAAGGACTAACTGAGGAGTTTTAAAATTGTAATCCTATCTCGTGAATTGAGTTTGTGGATGTAAACTTTCACAAATCCAATATACAGCAGGAAGCATCCTGTTTTCAAAATCATTTATTTACTATACAGTAACATTTATTATTATTTACATTACATTTCTTTTGTTATTTATGTAAAAATAAATAGCCATTTTATTTGACTGCCCAAATTCATATATTTGATTGTGCAAATGTATGCTTTACATTGCCCTCAACATTTCCCACAATAGAAGTAAAAAGTAAAAGTGTCTATGGCTTGTACACTACTTCCTTCAGCAATGCAACAAGGCAATACATTACATTTTATACAGTTGGGAACACAATTAAAATAATTGATAAGAGAATCAATTTCTAAAGAAATTGTGGTGTGAATGCTGGATGTTAAAAGGCTGACGCTAAACTGAATTTCTGTTTTTAAAATAATATCAGTATAATGTAGAATATTTTATTGTTTGTTAAAAGCTAAAGCTAAACTGCCTTACTGGCTTAAATTTATATGAAAAGGGAAGCAGAAGAGAATGAATGTATGAAAAGTTGGAAAAGTGGCAAAGGCATGAAGAACTCAAAATATAGTGTAAGCTGGGAGCTAAATTGCATCGCTAGCTATAATTTCTATAAAGAAGCCGCTTTAGGAGTATGAAGAGTTGGAAAACTGGGAATGGGTCTAACTATGAATGGGACTGAAAAGGTTTGAATAGAGTTTCTGGCTGAAGTATAAAGGAGAATGTAAGACTTGAAAAATGCAAATAAAATAAAGAAATATTGTAAGAGACAAGAGTCTGCTTAATGCGTTGATATAGATTTTCTGTTTGTGATCTAAAAAATGAAAAGTATTAGAGCAAGTAAGAAAAAGTCTGAAAATGTCAATCTACAATTGTGTAAAAAGTGGCCTATGAATGACGTGGAATGGAAATAGTGGAATAAATGTTAAAAAATGTTGTGAGCATTTTAAAGTTTGAATGGAGTTTGATGATTTGTATGATTGAGTGGGAAAAGGTTGCAGATGAGTGGGTTTTAAGGGTTTTCTAATTGACCTAACTAATCTTCAAAGAAAGTTTAATATTTTGAAAAGTTTAATGGGATTTGAAAGTTTAATAACACCATAAATGTACGACAGATGTGGAACAGGTTTGAATGGACTTTCTAACTGAAAATATGTAGGCAAGATTTGAAAAAGTGTAAAATTTTCCATCCATTCCATTAATTTGAGCTGAATATATTGATGTTTGAATTAAGTCTACGTTGAAAAAAGGGGTATCCCAGTAGCTCACCTGGTTAAACACATGCCCCACTTACCACCCATAGGGCCTTAAAGTCTTTATCTTTATTAGACTCGAGTTCAATTCCAGCCTGAGGCCCTTTGCTGCACGCTGTCCCCCCCTCTCACTCTTCAATTGTCACTCTTCATAAAGGCTACAAAGCCAGAAAAAATTTGATTCATTTCAAAACAAATGGCATATAGGGGAGCGCCTCTGTAGCTGAATGGTTACAGTGCATGCCACATGGACACATGGTTGCAACCGTTGCTGGTTCAATTCTAGCTAGTGACCTTTGTTGCATGTCAAACCTCTCTCTCTTTCTCTCTCTCTCTCTCTCTTTCTCTCTCTCTCTCTCTCTATAATAAAGGTAAAAAATGCCCAAAAAGCGGCATGAAGATGTTTGTGTGTAGAGGAACATATGTTGCATTGCATTATTTTGGACAAAGCACCAGTGCCTAGTTGTGGTTTCTAAGCTATGCCTGGAAAAAAAACAAAAACCAAAAAAAACATGCCTTTGGTGACACCCAAGATGACTTTAGGAACAAATCTTATTCATACTGATCATTGTACCATCTCACTGGAATGACTTCGGAATCCCTAATGGTTTTGGATTACTGATCAATTCCACTGAGTATATCATACGAGAGGTAGACCACACTCACTGGAGCACATTTTCAAGCAAAGGCCATCACTGCCCCCATATATAGACCTAATGCATGCAAACACATACATGCAGAAAATGCTTAGATGCAGACATGTGTAAGGTAGGTGTAATGCTAATTTATGCATGTTTTGGTGTGTGTGTGTGTGTGTGTCAGTCATCTGCTGTTTCTGAATGTGTATGAGTCATACCGACCACCCACCTACCTTCCGTATGTGGGTGTGTGTTTATGTGTGCATGTGCGTGTGTGTGTGTGTGTTGCCTGCCAATGAGTCTCTGTGGAATCCAACCAATCGCAATTGACCACTATATGTTAATATCCAGCTGCTAGCAGGGAGAACCCCCTGCACATTTGGCAGACTTCAAGCTTTCAAATGGCGGAAACAGTCCGCTGGGGGACAGAGGGGAAGAAAGGGTGGGCAAAAGGTTGGAGGTGAGGAGAGAAACAATGGTGACAGATTCAAATGAGATGACATCACACTTAAAGGGGAGAGACATCCAATACTTCAAGCTGCTGCTGTTTTATACTTTATGGATGCATTTCCCATTGGATAGTGCCTAGAAAACCCTGAAGGAAGAGGGGTTCGCCTGTGATATTCTATATTTTTCTTATTGTCAGCAAAACCCATGTGCACATCCAAACAAAAAATTCATGTATAAATGAAAGTATTGTGTGTGTCAAACGAAATAATTAGGAAAACTATGCATTGTGTTATTCTCAGTAATATATTTATACATAAATGTAGTTTTTATACATTATAAAATGAATAATTTAATAACTTATACAAATTTATATCACAGACACTTTTTTTTTGCCTTAAATATCTCACCACTCCTCATGCGTAAACCAAACCAACCAGCCAATCAGTGGCAGAGGAGGGCAGGTCTTTGCAAAATATGGGTGGGAAAAAGATCTACACATGCATTTAACATAGGCCTACTATAACTTGAAAACATTATTTATTGTCTCATTTCTGAATCTCGCATTAGCCTATGTAGTACGTATATACTGAATGTACGTTGGTATGTTTAGATAAATGTCACTATGTTTTGGGTGCAGTCTCTTCTGTAAACCACCAGCCTACAAACCATATTTGGAAGATTATCTACCTTCAAGTTCCTTCACGTTCGTCTTTCATGTTTGTGCCGCGGCTACAGCTGGATATAGCTCCAGTGCTGAAAGCTACTAAATTGGTCAGTAACAATTATTCAGTATAGTTAATTCAGTTCATATGTGTACTGGACACCTCGTGTCCAGCTCTTTTAGTAAATTGCTGACCCTTTAAAAAAGTGAAACTATGTCACTGTAAAACCGGATATGGTAATTTAACCCAAAACTGAAACTGATTACACCATGAGTTAAAATATCTGATTGCATTACAGTGTTTTTGTGAGTTATGGCTTCAGTAATAACCAACAGACTTGGGACTGAGAGCCACATACAGAGTAGACTAAAATCTTTTTGGTTTTGGTCTTTTCATGGGATTTGTTGACAGAAATGAAAGAATATAACATCAGCTTATCCTTTAAATGAATTTGGACCAGGTTATACTAGAAAAGAAGTGGTTGAAACGATGTCGGAAATCAAATGTGTTTGTAGTTTTTTCAAGCGACCAAATTCGAAGGCGGAATAAAAAGGCACATTTTCAGACAGTCTTTCTTGGAAGACATTAATAGTATCTAACTTGGTTGCTTACACAAAAAGTGCCAGAAATAGTTTCGCAATGAATAAAAAGAGAGCTGGAGAGAGATGTTTAAACCCTGGCTTCTTTCTCACCTCTGCACAGCTGACCAATCGCTGTGTGACGTGAGTGCAAATGTTGGATTGTCAGTTTATGAGTTACTGCAAGACTAGAGAACTATAGAAGTGCAAGATAGAAAGTAGGAGGCAGGGAGACTAGAGTTAGATAATGGATTAAAATGTGAACACGTGGTAAAGTGTGCAAATAATGTGTATTCCAGTCTTTCCAGTATGTCTCTAAAAATGGATGATAATCTTTACAAGGCATTAGGTTATCTACCCTTTATGAGCGTCTACTGTAGTAACTGCAGCAACATCAGCAAAATGTATTTCCTCCTACACAGTACAATGGCCGTTTTGTGCTATCGAAGACAAGAAACCACACTTCATTTCTGCACCTCTGTGACTCTGCTTCTGATCTGGTTCCTGTTGGATCTTTCATGACATTCAGGCTCTTAACACCCAACAAAAGCTGCTTGTTCCAGACACGTCTTC
Source organism: Morone saxatilis (assembly GCF_004916995.1). Classification (NCBI taxonomy): domain Eukaryota; kingdom Metazoa; phylum Chordata; class Actinopteri; family Moronidae; genus Morone; species Morone saxatilis. The sequence goes on from NW_023339718.1 coordinate 25,784,180, forward strand.
ACTGCTGACTGAAGGAGCTGCTCAGAGCGGCTGAACCTTGTACTGAGTGTACATCAGCCTGCACCACTCCTCTCTCCCTATACCATCCGAATGGCTGTGGCAGGCGGCGTTGCTATGGCGACACGCTCCCATTTTCCTCCCTGATGCCGGATCCATCCGGAATGGTGCTCAGATAGCGAGCTCAGATCCGGAGCTGCAGGAGGATAGGGTATTATGGTATGGAGCCCAGGCTGACGGAGGCGAGGGGAGGGGGGTTGACGTGGGGTAGTGACGGTGCAGTGCAGTCAGGCAGGCATTGATTTCTATACAACATACGTATACACATGGGTTTAGGAGACTCATTACAGCAGCATGCAGGGTAAAACATGCATTAGAGAAATCTATTAGAGGGCATTAAGTTTGAAATGAAGGAAAACTTATAGTAGTTTTGGAGAGATCTGGAAACATTGTGACACCACAAAAGAAGTCAGATGCATCAAGAAAAACTCTTAAATAAAACAAGAGGGAACCGTAAAATCATCACCCAAACTGTCAACACGCACAGTTTTCCTGTGTGATGATGGATTGTTACCAACATTTCGGGTGCGCTTACTTCCAGTATACCTCCAAATATAGTGGTTTGGATTATCTAAGACACTGATCATGGGGTACTGGGGGGGGCAGCAATGGGTAATTGTGAGCACCCATGAGAAAATCATACTCTGGTTGACCATATGAGGAGAATAGAAATGGCTTCAAACAAAGACAAATAGAGGATCATGCCACTGCCTGAACTGGACCAAAAAAAGTAAATTGCATCGAAACAGGAAGAAAGTGCGAGTAAAGATCAACTTGTGAAAAGGATATTTTAACTTTTATTCACGTCTAGAAACTGCAAAAAAACCCCAAAAAAACGCAACGCGCCGTGCAAGCGAGGAGCGCATGCCAGGCGAAACAATGGTTTTGCAGCTGCTGGGTGGGTCTGACGGTGGGGGAAAAAAATAACATTACACAGGTGTTCAGGGGTGCGTACTAGAGGAACAGCATGCAAGAAAGAAGTAAGGGTGCTAATGTGGACCAAAATCAGAAGTGCCAGTACTCAGTACTCAGCAGATTATGTCAAAGCAACAAGTTTTACTTTACTGTGAGCTAAGCCTGTTTCCATTCTTATGTGAAAAGCTGCTCTGATCAACAGTTTTACATAAGCGGCTTATGTGGCTTGTATTGATGAACCCACAGAGAATTATTCCCCTCAGCGCCTTCAAACCTTTTTAGCATCTTTCAGCTTACTGTTTCGGTTCAAATTTGGTCCAGTCTCACTTTTCAACTTCATTTCCAGCAGCGACAGACACAGTTAGAGACGAGCTGGTGAAGTGGAGCATTTAGCAGATAAAGAGACAGATATCTTTCTCAGGAATTGGTGGAGACCAAAACAGAGCTAAAAGGGGAGTCAATATTGGACTTACGTTTATCAGGTGGACACAGTGATTAATGTTGTGTTTGTTTTCCTGGCCCCAAGTGGCCCAAAAAAATAAATTAAAGCAAATGTAACCATCTTGGTGTCATCCAACAGTCCTCTAAAGGTTTTCATCACTCAGTGGACTCACCATGTGAACTTGCTGTCTAATTGGCTCTACTGGGAACAATCAACTTAACAACATAACTCCTCTGCAAAGGAAGTTTACCAACACAACCTGTCCATTAACAACAAACTGGATATGTATTTCTTTTAAAGCAAGTGACATATTTTATGGAAATTATGTTAAAAAAAAGTGATTTGGATGAATTTGGAGTTTCCTGATATTTGTAGTAACTTTTTATACAATTCTCTGTCAGTGTCATGTAGTTTTGAACATCCACTCTTAATAGGTTACTTTTTTGACAAATTCTGTTTTCTTATTTTTTATAATGCAGGATGAAGCTGTTTAGCAGACAGAAAGTTTTGTGAATATGAATCAGTTTGGATCCTAAATAATAATCTAAACTTCAAGTAAGTAACGTCTGCAGTAAAGTAAGTAATTTCATTTAGTTTTCTTCACAGAAATTAATAAAATGCTGAAAAATAGGCCTTTTAAGTTTCTTACACCCCTTGAAATCATGAAGGCCTTCTGACCCCCCATGAAGCTGAGGGTGATTGGGAAGCACTCTTTCGTAGCAAAGCAATTATTTCGTAGTTAAGGTGTGTAAGTGTGGGCTGTGCGTTTGTTTGTTCTTAAGTCTTGCTTTTTTGAGTTGATTAATTTCTGTAGTATCTATTTCAACTGGTTGGTGTCGGTTTGGTTGTACATTTGACGATGACGTAGTAAACTGATGATTTGCCTTGTTTTCCTCATCATGCTCTGACTGAAGATGGAAGCAGAGGACTGGCTGTAAGCACCGTTGTATGGAGAAGAGAGGTAGTGTGAATGAGACAGGCAACCATAGAGTTACAGTGAGTGCAGCTTGTGCAGCAGCAGGATCGTGTCAAGTTAAGCCCAGTCTAGTGGCTAAAGGTTCCTATCTCTGTCTTCCTGCCTTTCTTTTTGCTGCATACCTAATACATCTAATTTCAGGGTGTCCTGGGGGCCCACCCTAGGGCCAGACATGCTGCTGGTCCTTGCTTACGTGAAGATCAAAATTAATCAGTCACAAAATAATGTTTAGAGTATTTATAGAAAAGATTTGTATTTTACCAACAAGTTCTCCCAATTAAACAAAACAATACATTGTTTGTAAGCTCCCTTTAGAACAACACATAGAACCTGACTTCCTCCTTTGCTCAAGATGGACAGTCCATGAAGACAGAAACTCACAGCTGGGGGTATCGGGCCAGTGAAGGAGTATATAGGTAAGACTAAACTAAACTAAAGACTAAAATATCAGTCTTTTGCAAATAATTTTTTTAATTATTATATTTGATTAAGGATGAATATATATCAATACTGAGTTCAACCTCCAGTTTAAAAAAAAAGACATTTAAAAGAGAGAGAGCAGTTATTTTTTCTTTGACTAATTTCGACTTGCCACAGATTTATTTTTCCGTTTTCCAATGACATTAAAGGTGCTGTAAGCAATATCCTTTTTGTTAAATAAAGTGTTAAATAGCTCTACATTCTGACAGCCATCACTGATGTAGAGTGTTAATGTCAGTGTCAATAACATTGGTCTCCCAGTCCCTCCTTTATGCAGTACACGGAGAGTACATGTTCTGGTATCCACTTTATCCAATCAGGAGAGAGAACTCCACAAAGAGGCGGTCCTCAGGGACAGGCAGCAGAGATTCAGTGTGGTGAGTGGGGAGGAGGGAGGGGCCTGCTGTCTGCAAGAATAAACAGGAAGTTAGCCAAAATGCTAATTTTACTTACAGCCCCTTTAACAGAACATTATGAAATCATTTACTCATAATTTAATTTCTTAGCTTTTCGTTGAGGCAGATTTCACAGGACATTTATACACCATTACACCCTTACAAATAAGTACCACTTTTTATATAGTGTGCACTCCTTATAAACTGTTTAAAAGTCGCAGCTAATTGGAGATTTCAACTTCATCTCATGTAATGTAATTGTTGACTTCTACAAGATTTAATTTTAATCAGTTAATACACTGGTATGCTTTATAAATTTATTTTGTTTTTGTTTTTTATGATATATTGTTCAAATCTAGCTGCATTTAGATTAAAAGTTAAGTGAAAAAGATTTGCTAATTGATAATTCTATTTTCCAATAATAAATTCATACTTTCATTTAAAATTTGAATCTCAAAATGTATTGAAACAAATTCTTTCAAACGTGTATTTTTGGTATTACATTGATTAATATGTCTGCTTATTGTATTCTACATCAAAATTTATTTTGTTTGATTAACTTAATAATAAATCCTTAATTCTGGAGTTAAAAAAGCAATGGGTTACATTTTTTAAAGTTAATAGTCGATTCAGTGTGCAGTTGTTATAAGTTGTTAATGAATGGATTTTGGTTCAGTTCTCTGCAGCTGAAAGAAAGTGTTGCTGTGTGTCAGCAGTAACCTTCACTGGTGCTGTGCCATCATGTGACTGTATGCTAATATAAAGAACCTTCTTCATCCATGTCTGCCTTTATTTATAGTACCAGGAAAACACTATTTTGCCTGGTCACCATCACCAGCTACTTCGGCAGGGACAAAAAACACTCAACAGTAAAATTAATTCACATCTTTAACAATAAACATGTGCAACATTTAAAAAAAATTTAAAAATCACAGCAACAATCAGAAAAATGGTGCGTGTTTGTGCAGACTCTGGGTTTTTCATTTCAAGATGGACAAGCTTGAAGGTTTGTTTTTGTGTTTTCTCTCTCTTTCTTCAAACGGGCAAAAGTTTATTAGAGTACAGCTGAGAACATGGCTGCCACAAATACTGATAAAAGCAAATAAACTGAAATGTTAATTAATTTTGACTCTTAATAAGCCTCAAGGACCATCTGCAGAAGCACACGCGAGCATAAACAAAGCATTCTGAGGAAGTAAGTGAAGACTGCACTCAAAAAAACAATGACATCATCAGGGATATGTTAGTATGTATGTAAATGCACCTGCAAACATGTACCAACACATACTGTTGGTACATGTTTTTAAGCCACTAGGCGAAGTAAAGTGCAGAGTTTAAAAAAGAAAAAGTTCTTTAAATAATTGGATGGATTGACTCTCATCCTCATGCTGATTTTAATAATAATAATATTAATACATTTTAATTTTAAGCGCTTTTCTAAATAACCAAAGACACTGTACACTACAAGAACATCAATCAGCAAAACAATATAAAACAGTACATTACATACGTTAAAAACACATTAGACTCTTCTGCAGTAGGGTTTGGATATATGATTCCAAATTAAAAACAATAATTTGCTCTTCAGTATAAACTGTTTAACCTCTTTCTCAGATCCGACTTGTCTTCTGATTTGGCTGATTAAGTCTCGTGCAAATTCCTCTTCTTGACTTTTATCTCTGATTCTAAGGATTGTAAATTTCTCTGTGATTCAGATTTCATCTTCTGGTTTAATGTGTTTGTTTTGCATCCATAACACATTTTTCCATCAGTCTCTCTCACCACTGGGACATTCAGGAATTGCACTATTTTTCTTTATTACTGCAGTTTTTCATCCAAAAAGTAGACATAGAAGATTTGTTTGAAGAAGCTGAAAATATATGTTGGCAAAGTGTACTTCTTACTAAAGTGCTGTTCGATAAGGAGAGATCAACTGGAAGAGTATAAGGATGTTTACTGAGGTTAACAGAGATTAGAACATAGGCCCATGAAGATAGGAATGGAAATTTATGGAGTAGATTTGTGAGAGGAAATAGCAGGAAATCCCAACAAAAAGAAAAGTGAGAGGGAAAAGCTAGTACTTACTGAATATTTGCCAAAACCATATTTCAATAGGTTCTATGCCTACTTAAAATGCAATATCTCGAGCAATGAATCAGCGGGACTCCAGAGGTGACGTGTCAGAGCCATATCAGTCATCATAGCTTCACGGCACCTTGTCATGAATCAGCTACCATCATTCATTGTGTCTAACGTTATTATGCTTTAATATATAGAAGCATAAAAAACTTTATTAAGGTGGAATAAATGAATTATTTTTCCCATGGCCTCCATTGGATAAAGTCTGGCCACCCCACCTGCCACTGCACACAGCATCATATTTCATTCATTTTTTTCGTGAGCTGAGCCATTTATCTACTGCTGCAGCTCCGCTGAGACACTTCTTTTGGATTGCACCTATCCCCTGGCAACTCACCTGCTGCTGTAATCCCAAAGATTACAGCAAACACTGTTGTGCTGAGTTCTACATAAAAAGAAGGGACATTTTTTTCTATTTGGAGCAAATAAAGTCTGACTGCGTCATAAACAGCGATGCAAAAATCTGTTGTTGGTGAAAGTAAGAATGGAAACAGAGGAACCACACTCCAAACAGCAGGCATTCAAGTGCAAGCTACAAAATGATGATAGGTAAATAAAAATGGTGCTGTTTTTCTTCCCAAAGACCACCAGGGGCTTATTTTAGTTTGGTCATAAACGAACATCAAAATCTAACCTCTGTGCAGCGCCATGCAGAAAGACCTAGACACTACTCTCTGTGCCACTCTAAAGAGAGTAACACTATGAAAACTGTCTGGCTCTGCTACTGATTTCCTTATGATGACGGTATCAGATATGCTATTAGAGATTTTATTTCTAAACATCTAAAGAGGTCAAAGAATGATCATCAGAGTAATCATCAGAATTAGTTGTCATTATTTGTAGTTTCTATCTATCTCTTGGTCATGTGTCAGTATTTGCACATGGTACACCACCTGTCCTTATATGGTGTTTAGGGGGCGTGACCTATGCTAATAACAAACAGCCACGCCTCCAATTTAAGATCAAGTGGGTTCATCATTGAGCACACCTGAGAAACATCTGGAGTTGACTTCTCTTATATTTTCTCTTAAAAGAAAATTAAGAGGAAATAAGAGAAATTCAAAGGAACGCGGCTCAATTTTTCAAAGAGACATCCAGCAGCAAAGGCTTGGATGTGTGGCACACTGTATTTGAGATACAGTGTGTATTTTTATATAATATTTAGAAATTCACATTTGGATGAGTAGGAGGAAGCTCCTCTGGACCTGAAGGTCACATGTAAGGCAGCAGAGAGCTGCTTCATCCCTCTCCACTCATCGGAGTATTGATGAAGCTTTGGGATGGTGACAGGAAGTGTGTGCGTGTGTGTGCGTGGTGGGATTGCACCTAATCACCCATCACCCCTCTCAGCCCACCTCCCCTTTATTGCCGTGTTCCAGCAGTTCCTCTCTTCCTTTCTCATCCCCTGCATTCCTCCTCCTCCCAACCTGGAATTCCAGGGTTGTTTGAACAGAGCTCTCCCTCTATTGCCACAGACAACCTCTGACCTTTCGGCCCAGAGTGAGTGAGGTATGCGTGTGTGATGGCTGAACGCTGGAATTTCTGAGTTGTAAACCCGACTCTGCTAACAAACCGACCCTTGCTTACATCAATGGGCTTGAACAAAAATCATGGTCACATAGAAATTATTTATCTGAAAATATTACGATATGACTTGACTGTACATAATTTAACTGGATATGACTGCTTCCACTACGTCTGCTCTATGCAGTGGTGCAATGAAAAGATATTTTATCAAAGAAAGTATTTAAGAGTGATTTAAGGTACTTGTACTTTACTTAAGAACACACTTTTTCATGCACTGATCACTTATCCTACATTACATTTCAGGGGGAAATGGTTTACTTTTACTCGATCCTTAAGTCATCTCCTCCTTCTACCTCATTAAAACTTCCAGAATCTCTGAATATACAAATGTTGTTTATTTCATAAGTTTTGCTGCTGGACACAAGATNNACTGTAAAGTCCATTCTCAGTGGATGTGCACTGGTGGCTTCAGGTTTCTTCATCACACTGTAGAAGTTGCATACTGGACCAGGACTGACTTGAACTCAAAATACTGAAAATACTGCTGTACTTACATTATAAGTAAACTTTTAACTTGCAGTTGAATAGTTTTAAACTGGGGCACTGCTACTTTTACTTAAGTAAAGAATCTCAGTACCTCTTCTCTCACTGGCTAGCTGTGGTACAGATGTGGAAAATAACAGAAAAATTCATTGTTAATGTATTATATTGGGCTTTTTCCATTTTGTGCAACTTGTTACTTTTATTCCATACATTTACCTGTAGTTACTTCACAGATAAATATTTTGCATTCAAAACACATCATAAGCACACAAATGTGTCCAACAGAGAGACTCCAGCTCCAGCTGCAACTTTAAAATGCTGCAGTTTTCATATCAGTGTCAAAAAAAGATCACTAACTAAACCATCTGAAAGGGAATTGGTGCTTTTTTACTTTTCATACTGACTGCTAATATTAAAGGTACAATGAATATTTAAATTGTGACTGCAAGACTTGAACAGAGAAAAACAGACAGGAGGATCTGTGACAAACTTGTTCTTATGTCTAATCCAGTAAAACCTTTTCCTGTATCCCCTATTCCTGCAGTGTTCATTGATGTGTTTTTAAGATAAAAATTAATCATTTCAGTGGCGTACAAGTATTAGAAATATCTTTAAGTTCATACTGAAATCAGATAGAAGTAACTGTTTTTACTCAAAGCAAGGACCTTGTTGTGTTTTATCCATTCATTCATAAATAAAAAATAATTTTTTTACATTTATTGGAGGCTCCAGAGTGTGTGATCAGGTGTCATAATGATTCTTGTCATCAAATCTGATCAAACATAAGAGTTTAGGCCAATGGTCACTTGGTTGTAATAGTTCTTATTTGTAATGGCATAGAGAAGATAATGTAGCAGATTTTTAAATAAATCAAATCTCCACATTCCTGTGACAGTTAAATAATGAGCACAAATGGAGGAATACTGTATGTATTTATTACCAATCTTTCTCTCTTTTTTGCTCATGCATAGTCCTAACCACAGCCATTTATGGAACGGTTCGTTTCATTTGCACTTTCTTATTCATTTGTTTGACGCAGACTGCACTGACAGTGATGGGCCCAGTGATCAACTTTTCACAAATGTACTCATCTTGTTCTTGTTTTTTAAAAATATGAACAGCACAAGCAGCATTTCTGTCATCAAAAAAGGCACCATTTGAATGTTATTTCATCCTGGTTGGCCAGTAATAAATTGTGTTAGGCATATAGGCCCTAGAAAGGATTACTGGAATAAAACAATTATTCTTTCACTGAGCAAAGAAATAACAGAAACATCTTTATTACACAGTGTCAACCATTTAGAATAAATCTCATTAAGGCATAAAAATAGTTGTCACAAGAGAATCAGAAAGAGAAACAGCCTTATTGTCTTTGATGTATTCACACACAGGTTAAAAGCAGCAGGCCTAATATTATAAAATTATCTAGGCTGACTCATTTGAGCCAAGCTCTTGGCGTTTTGAAATTCGTTAAGAATAATTCAGTCGGACATATTGACACTGAAATCCCCCGCTGTGGAAGCTGTATAGGAATTATTTTTTGACCTTTTATACTTTTATTCACGGCGTTAATCCTGTCAAGTCCATTAGTTTGGCCTGTCTCGGGCTAAATGAAGCTCTAGTTGATCTAAACTGGTTTGGTCAGTGCTCTGCTCCTTCCAACATGTGTGGTCCAGCAGCTTCCCGGTTTAACCCTTTTACTGGCGGCTCGTACCGCGGCGGCGCCGAAAGGAAGCAGGGCCGTTGTGTGTCACTCGCAGACAGAAACGGGTTGAATCTGTTCGAATCCGGCGGCTCAACTTTAAAATGCGTGGAGTTTACTTCAGGCGGGGAGACACGGCAGCCTACGTAAAGCTATCTGATACAGACGTTGCTATAGCCTATCACTCCGCCGGGAAATATAGTCCCTCGGCGTTACAGACATAGGCCATTTTGGTGTGTTGCTATGGTTACGATCGCTATACGTCAGTAATTGGGCTAGAATGTAGTCTACACGACGCGGACTGATATGTGTTTGTAGTCAGGTCTTCATAGGTTAATGTTGCATTCAAGTGACGCGAAATTAACCGCGGAAACTTTGACATGAACACCTGCAATTAAAGAAGAGTGGATGTCTTTTACCTCATGCTGAAAGTTATCTGGGGCTTTAGTGAGCTGATGGTTGTTTGTACACTGATAGGATAAAACGTGGTAATAGCCTAAAGCACATTTTAGGGCATGTTTCAGAGCAAAAGAATTGAGCTGAATAATTGTGTCAAAATATAGGCTAGTATTTTATCATCACAATGTTTTATTATTTGTTGCTGTTTAGCCTTACCATTCTGTAAACTGTTCCCTTTTTCAGATAACGTGTTAGAAAATAGAAATGACCTTGATGATCTGATATGGACACATTTTAAAATCAGTGATAGGCTGAAGTTCAATTACAAAAGAAGATTTGAAAATACAACCATTTATTGATTTCTAATGCCACCTTTAGAGATTTCTATTCAATGTTTTACTAACGTGCCACAATAATGTATGTTTTTGAGGTTAAATATCTTCATCTGCGAGCTTTTCCAACCAAATATTGATTTATGTGATTGTGTGTGATTCAGTCAGCATATTTCTGTCACCCCTTAAAGTCTCCATGTCACCCATTAGACACATATTTTACATTCACACTTGAAACATGGAAACTTTTTTTATTCATACTACTGACCACCAGACTACCTAATACAATTTAAAATTTCTTGTACTTTATTTGCGTATTTCTATTTTATGCAGCTTTATACTCCACTACATCTCAGAGGAAAATATTGTGCTTTTTACTCTACATTTGTCTGACAGCTCCAGTGAAACTACTTATCTCCAGTTGTGTTGATTTGAAACTGAAGTGAATAAAGTATTCCTTTATGGGTTGAGGAAATTCTCCTACTTATTCAGCTAAAATAAACAGTTTTAAAACCCTCTTGGAGTATTTCCACAGTGTGGTGTTAGTACTTTTATGGGCTAAAGGACTGTTTATACCACTACATGACCCATTAAAGTGGTGTTAATAAATCTATTTACCAGGAGCCTGTGGGCTGGAGATGGAAACTGAGCTGAAAGATATCGTCCCCGATCTCCATGATTTCCTGTCTTTCCGATTTCATGTGAACGCAGCATGGGGCTCCACCATTAGGCCCCGCCCTCCGGAATGCCAGAAGGCCAGACCCCGCCCCTCTGCAGGAATAACATTCAGAAACACAGGCTGGGAGGGGAGCACACAGCGAGGCAGGAGCAAAAAGCCTGCATGGACTGTGGCAGCAGACCATGCAGGCGAGCTCGTCCTTAAATGTACATGTCTGAGGTATAGCTCTAATATGGCCCTGTCACACGGATTCAATGTGTCTGAAATTATTTAAGGTTAATAAATTATAAAATACAGTGTCTGATCAATAGGTGATCAACAACCCAATAAAACATGATGGCTTAAGCTTAGCTTTGTGTTGAGTAATGATGAATATGTTTCCTTGATTCCTTCATTGAATAAATTACTTTTTAAAGTTTTTTAATGTAGAATGACTGCATCAGAGAATACAATTGCACTATTATATACTGTATGTTCTGTATGTTTTAAATGGACTGCTGTGTTATATGGACTGTATGTACCTTAACTGTACTTTTGTGAGACATATTTCCACTGAGGTAGACAATAAAGTCAGTAAAGTCTAATCTAATAATGCACACAAATACACTGTTCACCGTGCTCTTATAGACATCACAAATCAAGGTAGGGATTATAATACACACACATCCCCTAAAATATGCTCGAAATGTGTCCCTGGTACATTGAAATAAAAATAAAAATAAATAAAGTAAATGTAATCATAATCATTATCATAAGTATCCATTGATGGGACACTTATTATTGTAACACCATGCCAATATAATAACACTTCAGTGTAGTTCAGTAACCTTCATGTCGATATGTCCTTTTGCACTGGAACTGTAATTGTGGAGTAAATAAGATTTTTGCAAAAAGGTGTCAGTAAATGCTGATTCAATAGCCGGTCACAAATTCATATAAGCCAGAGACAGAATGCTATATACTATATGCTATATGCCCACAGAGTTTCAGACATTCATGTCAACAAGAAAATTCACAGATCATTAGCAAAACATGAAAACATTCTCCATTGGCCTCCACGATGAACAACACCTCCTTGATAGACGCAGTACTTAATAGTGCAGACACTCTGTCCAATCTGACCTCTGGTCAGTGGTGGAGAGTAACTACAACTGCTAGTACCACTGCTAGAAAGTAGAGGCTTTTGATGAAAAACGTTTTGTTTTGCTGTACATTTCAGACTAAGATTTTACATTAACAAACATGATAAATACATTGGATATTTCACAAAAGTTAAAGATTAGTGAAAATGGTTATTTCTTCTTTCCAAGCCCATCAATCATCTCACAACCCTCTTGTGAGCCTTCGGAGGGGCCTGAGCTGGGAACTACTGGGCTAAACTACTACTTACAACACCTAAGCTACTTACGCAGTGATGGATCAGTGTTAATAAATTAGTTAAGTCATATATATGAGTTACAATGACTCTCAGTCTTTTACTTTGACAGGCTGCTGTAAGTAGCCTACAGTGTAACTCTTTTTCCATCTTTAATGAACTATTGTAGTTTACAAACTCAGTGAGGGAACATAGCTTGCTTTCAAAACAATAAATTCAAGCCAGATATATGTCTACAATGTAACTTGTAATGGAGTATTTTTACTTTGTTGTATTGATTAATTTACTTTCACTGTTATTTTATTGTCATTTACAATGCAAAGTTGTAGAGTGAAATTCAGATGTAGTTCCCTTTATGCTATGAATTTTTTTTAATAATGAGTCATTAAAATAAAAATGATTATTCATTTGTATGATGAATTGTTGATGAAGAATTTAACAGTCTCGCAGCCTGAGGGAAGAAGCTGTCTTTAAGTCTGGTGGTACAGCAGAAGCTTCTGTATCTCTTCCCAGATGGCAGCAGGGTGAAGTTAAGAAAAAAGGATCTGAATATTTCTTCAACCCTGCTGCTGTCATGTCCTGTGTGTTCCCCAGTTACACGTGTGTGTTTTACTGGCAAGAACAGTCAATATTCTCACAATGTGGAGGACAGATATGTGCTTACACACTGAAGAATCATAGAGGGTGAGCTCAGCTTGAGTCAGCCAGCTAGGGGCGGGGCTTGAGAGGAAGCGATGACTTTACTCCAGGAAGGCACGGGACTGATTCAGAGTGTGGTGGTTTGAGTGACAAAGAGAAGCTGAACTGGCCTTAGGTCAGTGCTGGCTGACAGTAAACCGTGCACATCCTCTTTACTCAGTTAAGGTTATAAGTTTAGGTTGAGAATGATATGCAAAGTCTGGTTTTATTTGTGTATTGTGGAAGTTAATGGTTCAAAATCTGTAAAAAGCAGTTTGTATGGGAACTTAAGCATATTTTCACTACATAATACTCAGACCAGTTCTGTTTAAAATCTGATCATGCTTTTGTTTTAATTGTATGCAAGCCCTTAACTCCTGCAGTGTACTGCATTTTAAATCATGTCCATTGTGTTGGTTCTTCATCAAATTCACCAACTGGACAAATGGCAACATTTACACATGAGAGAGCTACACATAAATTCAGCTAAGAGCGTCTTATGATACTTGCTGGTCATTAGCGGTCATCATCTGCTCAAGCTGGTTAAAGATCCCCTCCAGACATGTATTAAGACAATACAAAGAAAACAAGAAATAATCAGCTTGGAACAATAATGTGTGTCTGATATGTTTTTTCCAGAAAAAAAGTATAATTTCCACATTAAAATCCTTAAAAAGGATTCTAATTCTCTCTGAATAATCTCTGAATATGCAAATCATTTATGTTCCAAATTTTTCTGCTGACACAAAGATGTCTCCTACTCACTGTAAAGTCCATTCTGAGTGATGTGCACCTGTGTCTTTTAAGTTGCCTACAAGTCTAACACTGTACAAGTTGATACTGGACCTCTTTAGGTTTTGGTAATGATGGTCATGGCTAGACTTTAAAATCCTGTGACTTCCAGATAAAGTAGACAAGATGGTGTACATGATTCTCTCCTGGGTCCAGAAACAGGGGGAAAGGGGGGGCTGGATGTCGGGTACAAATCCTTCTGCAGTGTGCTCACCATGTCCCTCTTTTTTGCTTCCTGTCTTTGTATAAAACGTCAGATGCCCCCCCCCCCCTCCCCCCACACCTCCTCTATAGGCCTGGCGCCATGCTGCCCAGAGTAACTCGAGTGGCCAAACGCCCACTCGAGTCGCCAAGCGCCCACTCCCCCCATCCTGACATCTGGCTTCTCTGTGGCGGCTGACCCCTGGAGGTCACAGGTCAGATGGGGTAGGAGGGGCAGAGAGGGTGGGGGGAGGTGATAGCTAGCAGTTTCCTTTTCAGTGCCACTGAGAGGTTTATTAAGGGGGGAAGACGGGTAGCAGAATGGGTAGAAACCTCTATATGAAGCTGATATTTAATAAAATACTGCCCTCACTACAGCCACTGCAACTAGTGCTGTTACTACTTATACTGTTACTATTTCTACAGCTACCTCTATTACTGCTATTGTTACTGTTTCTACTTCTACTGATACTACTACTGATACTACTACTGATACTACTACAAGGATTACTGCAGCTCCTGCCATCTCTACTGCAACTGTAACTGCTGCTATTAGCCTACTCTTGCTTCTTGGATGGCTAATTTGCTACAGCATCTGCTTCCATTACTACTAATACTTTACTAGCCTCCTACAGCTTTACAACATGCTACAATAATACTTATTAATACTGATATATGGAGTTCTTTATGGAGAGGACACAACATTAGGACAATCACTGTAATTAGAATTTAAGTATGCCATGAAACCTTCAGTTCACAAAAACGTTTACAAAACACAAATCCCCTTGTTAGTTGCTACTTTAATACAACAATATAAGTTTTAAAGAGAAGTTGTGGAAACAAGACAGAGGTGGATGTCCTGGACCCCCCTGTTCCGGGACCAGCCTCTAATGTTGACTCATGCTGGAATGGCCCCTGACTATTTCACCACTGTAGGGAAGAGTTGCCACAGTGCAGCAGATCATTTACTGAGAAAAATGCACAAGTTTGTTTTTTGTAATGTAGTCAGTGTTGTGTCTGCAGATAGATGTGAGCAGATTCTAGTCAGCTCAATTGTTCCATCACTCATCAAACTGATGAATGAAACAGTCTGAGATAAATGGGGCCGTATTCAGGCATTGTGAGAAGCTGATTCCTTAATCCAAAAGCAAACAGAAGGATGTCTCCACGCAGAAAAGTCAAACAAGGGTTGACTCTTTTTTTTTTAATGAATTAAATGAAACAGTGGCAATATAGGAGAGCCCAGCAGTTTGCTAAATCTTAATAATCCTAACAGGGTAGTAACGTTACCACTGAATGTAATCCAACAATCATGTTTCCCTCAAAACAAATTAGACATACATTAATTAGCTACATCTAGCTTCAACGTGAGCAGGTCTGCTTAGAGAGGACACCTGAGAGCACCCGTGTGTCTGAGTGTGTCTGCAGGGTATTTAAGTGAAGTCCATTTTATGCTTATTCTACTTCACTATATTACATTTACCTGACAGCTCTAGTTAACTTCAGATACATGTATTACATGCTATTATGAGCTTAGAAAATATGGTGTTGAATGAGATCTGCAGCTGCTCACATGAGTGTATTAATAATCCAGTAAAACAATATTACTTGATTCTAACAGGGGTTATTCTGCCTAAGTATTAAGTAAGTACTATTAAGTAAAGCATCAAATTATCTGCTGCTGTTACCAGTCTCATTACAGTTTGGTAACTTCAGGTAATACTTAGCATAACCCCTCCAAACTTTAAACAGACTCACTGAAGGCCTGTGTGGTTGTGCAGGCCCTTTAAAACAAAAACTGCACAGCAACAATGACACATGCATTCAATGTTTGTTCATTCTTGTGAGTATGGGAAAAACATCACAGACACTCTGATACTCCATTTGCACCACACTTACATTCAAATGAGATCTGTATATGATGATAGATATAATACATATAATATACAATAAAATGCATGCTGTAAATAGGCTCTAAGACACTCCACTCTCACAGACTAATAAAACTCCTTCAGGGTTACCAGTCCATAGCAAGGAAACCTCTGTAATATGCAAATGTGACTTGGGCAAAGATGATTTTTATTGCAGGTTTTCAAGACTGTTTTCTTCAGTTGTGGTTATGTTGTTACTGACCAGCCAATATATCTAATAACATGCTAAAGTGCAGTAGTCTATACCTTGATGTCTACCTATTCTACATTGTTTTTGTATTACACCGTTCTCTAATAAACATTTTTTTTCCTGTGAAGATATGAAGAACTTGGCTGATGGTTCCTTATCAGGGGCGGATGGAAGAATGCCTTGCCATCCCAGTCTGGTGTCAAATGCTGTCAAATTTAATACATTAATTTAGAATAATTCAAAAAATAATGTCTTAAAAATTGAAATGAATTGAAATATCTGTTATGGCCACATTTGAGGCTTAAGTTCAATGAAAAAATGTATTTGGAAAAATATCAGAAGATTTGGGAATAAAACAATTTATTGATTTCTAATGCCACCTTTCGATATTTCTATTTATGTGCCACAATAATGTAATGTTTTCTACTGCAAATATCTTCATTTGGGGGCTTTTCCAAGCACATATTGATACTCTGATTGATTCAATCAGCACATATTTCTTTGTGCTAAAACTCAGGCTACCCCGTGAATATTTATAGATCTGCCCCTGTCCCTCATTATCTGGTCAGCAGTGTGAATGTAGTACATTTGCTCAAGTACTTTTGAGAGAATTAGTAAAAAAGTTTTTTTTTTAAAGAACAAATACTACTCATGTTTCTCGTTTAAACTGTGCTTCTTTATACTTTGCCGCATTTGATGTTATAATAAGGACATTATCTATCTATACATTAGCTTTAGTAGTCTGTAGACTGTAGAAAGCAGTTAACCTAACATAAAGCCAACTGCAACATTACTGTCATAATTGCAGTAGTAAACACACCTTAAAAAATATTACAATGAAAAGTAACTTGTACTTTGATACATTTATTAACCAGGTACTTTTTTTAGAATCTTCACTTGAGTATAGATGTATAGTACTCTACCCACCTCTGCCTTTTGAACACTTCCTAGTTACTTTTCAGATGAACATACAAAACATACATTGAGTGATTCAACAACCCAACAATAACGTGGTTAAAATGAGCTCCACCTCAACCAGCAACAACAATAAATGCTACTTACTTATTAATACATTGGTAATAATGATCTAGTGATAGAATATATAACGTATATATAATCTAATTATTTTTAACATAATGAGAATGTAAAATTTCCCTATAACCCTATATATAACCTATATCCCTATTGAGTAACAATTTGAATGCCGGACTTTTACTTGTGGAGTATTTTTACATTGCTGTATTTATACTTTATACTAACGTAAAGCATCTTAAGACTTCTTCCACCATTGTTCATTGTAACAAAAAATATTTTTCTTTTTTATATATATTTCTCTCTATATATAGTACTGTGTGGTTTATGGGCCCTCCTGTCCCACCCAGTTTCATGGGTCACGCCAGTCTGTGACATTACAGAAAGAAATGTGCAGTTTAATCTGAATTAAAGAGCTCCTTCTGGTTGTCCTACAGCTGATCTTCCTTTCAGGTGTCTATAACACACAATCTTTTCCCGTGTTTAGGTTGTAATAGAACCCCGAGCTGCAGCTGAACCTTGCTTGTTTTCCTGCCAGAGCTTTAGTCACATGACCTGCACCAGGGGGGCGGGGCCAGGACACACACCAACTGTCTGTCTGAATTCTTTCTGCTATGATTGGCTCAGAGTCACAATGTGCCTGATAGTCAAAGTTTTTTTTCTTCCTTTAAGGCCACAAAACCCTCAGTATGCTCAGCAGGACAGTAGTTTCTCTGAATGGAGGGAAACATTGCTTTAAGGCTACACAGGCACAAGTTCTTTTTAATTTGACACATATTTATTTAGTACATTAGTATATTAGTACTACTTTACAACCATATTGTCAGTGCTCATTTATGTGCTGCTCAGTTAGTCTCAGTTATTTTATTGTTTTTATTATTACTTTATTTATTTTGCTTTTATTGTCATGTAAAGCACATCGGCTTTGAAAAATGCTGCATACATAAACATTATTATTATTATTATTATTATTATTATTATTATTATTATAACATACTCAGGATGGAACATCTTTCTAAATCTAAATGCTACTAAGACATTTTGTCTTTTTATATTTGGTTTATTTTTCTGGGCAAACATGTTAAATCATTTTGCTATAGAGATGCACCATCTACAACAAGCTGGATGTGCATTTGTGCACATTAGAGGGGGTTCTGTTGGGCACTACACCAACATCAGGGAGTGTTTCTTTAACCCTAGATTCTAGATTTTGTTATTTTTTTAATATAAAAATAAATACTCTGGTTCAGATGCCTTTTATTTGAACAAGCATTACCTCATAATTATTATTATGAGATCTTACTGATATGTCTATAGTGTTACTACGGTTTCTGTGGTTTTCCTCCTAATTTCTCGCTCCACAATAATGTTGTAAGCAAACCACAGAATGACCTACAGCACACTTTCCTTTGATTTAGTCAGTTGTGGGTAGGTGCATTTGTGAAGAAACAAACAAGTACAGGATTTTTAGACTTAATGGATCAGTCTGTAACTCTCATTAGACCAAGACTGGCATACCCCTTTATAGACAAACATATCTTTGTGATTGGCTGGTGTTTTTTGGAAAATACTTGTGCTGCTACAGATCTTCTTTCCTCAAACACCATCATGGTTATTTCAAGCATGTGCTCTATCGTCCAGGAGCTGTAGGAACTTATCTCAACAGCTAGACTTGCAGAGGCCTGTCTGCTTCATATGAACGGTCACCTCACTGAAGGGGGTGAGGCAAAAACCCTCTGCTATAAGGGCTGGGTGTTAAGATCACATTGTGTGTAGCCAATAAGTCTTGGTTGCTTTATATAATGTCTCTTTAAAAACGGATGAACACAGAGCACTTCATTGCAGTTACATGTGTAAAAGGTGAGCAGTTACAATACTGATACCCATGTTGACTTCTGCTTTGTGCAATCTGTTGCACAAGTTTTAGTAAAAATTAACTGACTGCAGCCTGCACTGACAAACAAGTTTGGACCCTGGCCATGCATGACACAGCCTGCACTCGCAGCAAAATGCACTACTTCCACACTGAGCTTACATAAGTTACCTTGTGTGTCATGCTGAGACCATATTTAAATATATGTGATGCTGCAATGTTAAGTATTGCAAAAGCCAAAAATACTTTTTTTAAAGGTTTATTTTTGTTTTATGAGCTGTCCTTAAAACCATCACACCACTATGCACATTTCTTTTCACTTATTTCCATTGCGGACCAAGAGCACCCATTAACCTAAAATTCAAGTGATTCTCTCATGTTTCTGGTTGGAACAAACAACAAAGTGACAATTAGCAGTGCCACATCTTAATTATTTTTCTTTTCTTGACACAGTATATGACCTTGCTATCTGATATTGATTATGCAAGGGCTGCAGGCTGTAATTCACTCTTAACTCTTTGTCTGCCTTTTTGTCTGCATGCATCCAGAGCTGCTTAATGAGGTTCAACCTTTTTAACCTGAAAGCAGCTAGATGAAGTGACACATTAAAACCAAAAACATGTTTTGATGGTTGCACCATTCCATCTAATGGAAATATTCTACATGTCTGTTTATCATTTCACATTTGTCGAAATTACAGGTTGACGTTTGTGATTTTTTTAAACTTTGGGATATATTCTGTATAAGAATCTAAAATTAAATGCTGTGGGCGTGAACATTGCTTGGCTATATTACACATTCATTTTTCTAAGGTAGTTCTCAGCCAAATGAGGATTTTTACTGATAAAAGATATAATGTATTCAGTAGAATTGATTTAGTTAAATGTTTAATAAATACTATTTTACACCATTAACAAATGGAATCTTCTCATATGATTTCCTGCCTGTAAAGCTGCCTAAATGCATCTCCCAATAGAGTTGTTTATAAAAATACTAAGAACCTGCAGCTTTGATTTGATAAATAGAAAATACATGTTGTATGTGTTATTTAAAACGCACTTTCCTGCACAACTAACATACCATCAAGAGCTGTGTCATGTTTTCCACTGGTAAAAACATGTTGTCAATTAGTTTCTGTATATTTTTCAGATGCCTCCTGTTTGAAAATGTTCTTTTCTGCATCGTCTGCATGCTCTGCGTCCCGACAAAAACCTCCCAACAGTTCACTGTAAAAACAACAGGTCCGAAGTGTACGACTCAGATCTTTAGTGTGGGCAGCATGTCAACCTGATCAGTCAGCCGTCACGGCTAAATATGGGCATGAGGCTTCCTGCGGCCCCACATACTTCGCTCGGCACCGCTACCTTGCGCACAAGCGCGCACGTGCGCGCAGCACTACACACGAGCACAGGCGCGCGTGAACGCGCATTCCTTACATAGCATCTAAAGCACGTCATGGCAGACAGGTTTCTTCTCAAAAACTCAGGGGCAAAGTAAAGAAAGTGAAGGAGAGAGCTGGCTATAATGGTAGGGAGAGAGAGAGAGAGAGAGAGAGCAGCCTGTGTGTGTGTGTGTGTTCTCACTGTGCTGTAGCCTAAACAATAAATAGTCACAGAGGTGTTCATTATTAATCAATAATGAAAATAGTTCGTCCCCCCTAGTTCGATTCTGTTAATCTTTTTACAACCTGTGTGAGTTAGGGTTAAACTACTTAACAATAAAATGTACTGGGGGGGTGGGGGGCTCCTCAACTGAAATCCAGCAGGCTTTGTTGACATGAATGAGGAAAAAGCCAGTGTTTCATATGCATCTCAGTGGGCTCCACTGGAAACGACTGTCCAATAGTGCATGTTTTACCTTTTAATAGAGCCACACTCTATGTGCTTCAATTGGAATAATGGTTGAGTTTATTGAGTTTTATTATTAATCTATTCTTAGAACCTGAAAAATCATCTTTGGACACATTCTCTCTAACCGACACCAAACGCGCAGCATCATTCCCGTCGGTCCCCGTACCGGAGGGGTGGGGGGAGAGGGGTGGTTGGTCTAGAGGCGGGTCTTTTCCGCCGGACAATGCAATTATTTCAGCTCCATTGGTCAGGAATGCCAGATTTCACAGGCCGCTGCCCTCCTCCAAGCGTCGACCGCTGCACCTCCAGTGAGTGCCGTCGCCTTTAACCTTTTCCCACCCCGGCCGTCCTTTACCCGCACTACAACGCCCCAACAACGCCACTGCGACCTATGGGCCACCTTCTTCCCTCAGTGGGACTTCCTCTACCGCATCCATTTGCACCAGGAGCTGCTTTTGAATAAGCAGTGCGCCAACATGTTGAGACTGAAGCTTGCTGGACTCAGACCATTTTGTTTCCTGCTTTTTGGAAATCTGTAAAAAACAGTGTGTCCCGTGCTAGATGTAAGGCCTCCACTTCGACTACAAGGAGCTGCATCCACATGTAGGCCTACTGTTTGAAATCAGGGTGGTCTTCAGTGTGGACGGGGTAGGCTAGTCCATCATCAGCTGCCATTTTCTGTTTTACTGAAAGGACTCCTGCAGGTGATAAAGTTGTTAATTGATGATATTTTTTTTTTTTTTTCATTTGAAGCACAATAACACGATGTAGCACCTCAAAGGCGGGTAATGAGAAATTTGTGAATGGAAGAGAGAATTTGTGTTCATTGTTAAAATTAAACTATACAATGACGTCCCCTTGGTATGTGGCCAATCCCGAAGGTGATGAGATGAAATTTCAACCAATGAGGGCAGAGACGAGCGCAGAAAAGGACCAATGACAGGCTGGCATGCAAATAAGGAATTTGTCTCGCAAGAGCTGAATGTCAACTAGTCAAAGATGGAGTCCGGAGCTGGGAGGCCGTGAGGTTGCCAACAGACGAAATACCGTTTTTCTAACCGAGGAGCCGCTACGCCTCGCGAACCGTTACTGCGGTTCAAACGGACGTATGTGTGGGAGACAGACGGTAAGGGCCAGGACGGTTTTTCCCCCCGCTAAAGTGGGCAACTTGGCTCCGCGGTGCTTCTTCTCTGTGTTGAGCTGTACGGACCGGCCCTGCCTCTGCCAGGTACCGTGCACCAGAACCGCTGCCTGCGCGAGGGAAGCGCTGCTGGCGCGGGGCGGAGATGTAGTGGAAGCTCGCGGACAGACGTGGATGTCGGTCGGTCTGATTGGCCGCGGAGAGGTTCCGCGAGCTCTCGTTCCTTAAAACTGTACAGCGGCTATTGTGTGCGCTGTGTGTGTGTCGTGTCGTGGAGGGAGAGAAGAGGAGAGAGACAGAAGTGGAGGCAGAGCGAGTGCGCGTACACGTGAGGGCACGAGTGATAAAGGGAGTGATTGACAGGCGTGTGCCCATGAAAGTGATTATTGCTGGCCGCAAACTGAGATATCAAAACTAAGTAGGCTACTATCATAAGAGCTAATCCGCAGGCTTTAAAGTGGGGTCCAGGGACACCCATGGGTCCGCCAGGGCTGCCCGTGGGTCCCAGCAAGACGACAAATAAGTCATTAATAAGCCTTTATTGTAATATAATAATAACCTAGCTATTAGGCCTATTAGTTTTAGACCTACAGTCGCAGGTTTATTTTTTCAATAGGCTGCTATGCGGGAAATCCTCAACACAAGAGACAATTTTATTTAAAAAAAAAACAAATTGCCATAAATTATTTTGAAATTAGTTTGTAGATTATTGAGCTGTGGTTTTATTTAGCATTAAAAGTATTTAAGAAATGTAAAGCTAAATCACAGTGAGCTAATAGTGGCCATACATCAGGCTTAGCTGTAGTGTGTGAAATATGTCTGCATAAAGCCCCCCTTTTTTTTTTTTCAAACTATACAATTTCACACGGCGTCGCAAAGAGTAGAGGGGAGCTATATGGCATTTTCTCCCCAAACCCACACGTCCTTATGTCTCAAAGTGTTGCGGTTGAAGCTGCTCTCCTTACCGTAGGAATGTGTGCTTGGTATGGCTGCAGCGTTTTCAAAACAGCCCCATATTTTACACCGTGCTTTAACAGGAACATGTGGAGGCCTTTCGACGTTCAAACTAATGTGTAAACCTTCGTTTATTCTGTCAGGGAAGAATACGTGGAGCCATTTCTTTAAGTCTAATTATGCATGTTTTATTTGAAACTAGCAAAGTAAAAGGGGAAAGTTGTGTTAGCTAGTTGGTGGTCCTGTTCGGTTTGCTGGAGTTTGAAACGCCATGGCGGTTTGTGTTTTTGACCCGTGTGCATGTGTGTGTTTTATCCGAGTTTTGGTGTGATAATTAGCACTTCGGCTAATTGTAAACTTCTTTAGACACGGGAAATGACAAAGCCCACCATGGGCCCCCACCCCTCGGTTTCCTAAACGAGGCAGGGGGGTTTCAAATTGCCACTTTGGCTAAAGGGACAGGAATAGTAGGTATTAAATGAAGGTTTCTGGTATTGTATGGCGGAATGTGCTCTTTGCCCTATATATGTTTTCTCCACCCTCATTTCCTCCAGGCCAAGTGCTGTTCACTGCTGCCTGTTTTGAGTAAGGCGCAGCCTATAGGAACAGCTTGGTTTTGATTTGAGTAAATATGTGTACCCCCCCATGTTCTTACAGCCTTATGCTGACCTGAACAAAGTACAGGAAAGAGGCGTCACCTTACTACCATCTGAAACCAACCATCAACAAACATTTTAGTTTCATTTTTTACAAGGTTAATGTCTGCATAGTTAAACAGTTTCCCATCTGAATTTGCATAGATAATAGGCTTTTCTAATTTATGCATTTTACGCCATTTATAGGCCACATTGTATTGTAAACCTAATAAGCCTCTTCGCTTGTTTTCACGGGCTGCTGGGTGCAATGGCTTCCAACATGTTTAGTGTTGTTGGTGCTAGGCTCACATATATGTATAGGCCCTGTACTGTCTACAATTTATTAACGTTGGAGCTGACGGCTTGCATGCTGGGATTTGAATAGAAACTGAAAGGATTTGAGGAGCAGCATTTGTTGGCCAAAGCCCTTTTTCTGGTTGGTTACTCCTGTGAATCAGAGAGCAGTGCAAATATTAAAAGGCATTGTGACACCCCCCACACACCATGGACAACCCACACACAACCACACACACGCGCCTCCCCTCCCTCCTCCGCGCTCCACTTCTCTACTTACCAATCTTATTTGAACCGTGACAAGAAAATTTAGAATTGGCTCCTTGTTAGCCATAAATGGACTGGAATGTCTGATAAGCCACAGTGGTGTAAAGCATACGCTTGTGTCATAGCTTTAATTTCTGTGCAACACAGGTTTGTTCGTCGTGGTATGTCTCCAGTGTGCCTGTATGTGTGTTGGTCCACTGGCTGCCGTAAAAAGAGCTGTTCACATTCTGCGTGTGTGGTGTGTGTTCCCGGCGTGCCAGAGGTCAGCTGCTTTGACGATTGTTGCACTACTGTACCATCCGTAAGCAGTGCAATCGAGTATTGTCATCGCATTCGGCCTTCGCCCGTATACTCAGCAGCAGTGCAGGCGGGAGGACGGAGCTGCTAAACGGAGAAAAATAGAGGGGGAAATAGAAGCCATGGAGGAGCCTCTGAGCGTTCTTATTGGAAGGCATCCCCACCTCTTCCCCCATATTCCACACACACACTTCCAGCACCAGTCATATGACACATGCAGGCCATAGGTTTAGATTGGCGCCATTTTTCCAACTGCTGGGTCTTGCTGGCCCTTTGGTAATTCACAGGAAAAATCCCATCAAATCCAATTTCAATTTGTCAGTTAGCATCTAAACTTAATGTATAGGGCCGAGAGGTGACAAGTGTAAGCAGGGACTTGTTATACAGACACGTGAAGTCTTTGGCTGAGCTTGAGTATTTTGACCGAGTAATTTGTATTAAATGAGCAGTATTGACCTATTTGGGGCTTATATTTGGAGAGGCTGTTCTTCTTTCCATGATCCACATAGACCCAATTTAATACAGTTTAAATTTAATCTAAAAGAAGGCCCCCCCCCCCCCCCCCCCTTTTGAGTTTTAGTTTTAGTTAGTTTGGATTTCTCATATATTTCAATAACTGTCTGCAGTTCAAAATAATCCCATATATTATAATATATATATTATATATATATATATTACATTATTATATAATATATATATATTAATATTTCAATCTCAATATTACATATGATTTTTGACATTTCTCTTTAAATTGATTGGACTAAGAATTATTTCCTGTATAAGTTGGATTTTCAGTCTCATTTTAATGTGTTTTAAGAAAAAAATGTATGTATCATGTTGTAACAAAACAAACCAATACCAATTTACCTAATGTCGTACTTATTTATTTTTTGCCAGTTGTGACATAAAGGTATTAAAATCGGGCATTCTAATGTCTTAAAAAGTATTAAATTGAACCTGTTTGAAACATTGCGAAGCCGTGTCTTTAAGCTCAGTTAAACCTGTGGTAAACATAATTTAAATTTTAAGGATTTATTGCAGAAATCAGGAAAGTATTCTTTTACTTTGGAAGTTCCTCAAGACCGCTGGAGGTCCCCCCAAGCCATAGTTTGGAACCGGTGGCTGAGCCAGGGTCTTATTGACAGGAAGAGTCTGTTGCTTTTCTATATCAAACCGTGCTGCTTATTAGGCTGTATTTTACCATGGAGATAGAGGCCTCTTCCTGGACCATCCTCCTAGGAAAAAAAAAAAGAACATTTTGTTCACGAACTTCAGAGGCTGTCTTGTTGCATTGCAGACACGTGTCAGATTAAGTACATGCTTTTGAGGTCAACTTTCCCAACTTTCAACATTTTGGTGTAGCAGTGTAAGATGTGTTGCTACATGCTGGCCACACAGTGTGAATCATTTATAGTAAATGTTACGATTAAGTGTTACCTTTTAATTCTCCTGCTGGACAAGGCTTTTTGACGTTTTTTGATTTAACAATGATCAGAATCAGGTCCAGGATGAAGTGGATCCTTCACGTAACATAATACCTTTTTTTTGTAATTTGCTGAAATTAAATCATTTTATTTTCATAATCTTAATGACCTAATGTTAAATTTATAGTGGTGTGAAGCACGTGGAAATGGTTTTCTATTTTCTGACAGGGAAGAGGGATAAAAGAGTGTTTGTAGAATAGATTTGTTTTGTAATGTTGTGATTTTGGATTGCGTGCCTGATCATGATATGAACATGTAATGTATTTTATCTACTGGCTAATTATTTATAATTTATCAATCAAATACTATTTAGCCTTGGTAGACGATTCGAGATTTATATGTTTTAATGTGTGAGCAATAACAAAGAAAAATGTTGAAATCGTTCCTATGGAATACAATTTGGTTGCAAGTCTTTTAAAACATTGCTAATGTTAAAATTTGGAGATGCATTATTGTTGTGTGTGCTTCCCTGTAGGGAGGAACATGGTGAACCTATAGGGTTACGCCTGCAGTCGTTCTTGTTCATGCCGTCAGTGTGTGTGTGGGCACGGGGCTCTTCTTTCTCTCTCTCTCTCATTCGTCGGCTTTTGAAGATAATTTGAATGTGCAGGCTTGAGAAGTCACAGTCCCTCGTGGTGGGAAAAAATGGGTAAGTTTCCATATTGGGGCAGGTCGTATGGGGGGGAGGGGCTCCGGTGAGGAATGTGGAGGCAGGGGCTCTGAGTGAGGTCGGACCGTGGTGGGGGGTGGGGGTATGGTTTTATCGTCCTCGGTACTGCCTTTGCATCTGTGTGTGTGGTGTGGTGTGTGTGTGTGTGTGTGTGTGTTTGTTTGTGTGTGTGTGGCGCGCGCGCCTTGAAGCACTGGAGCCTGTAGCGTCATATTTAGCCACTGTTTTGCAAGCCACTGTGGAATTTGCTGTTGTGTGTCTTTAGGGGGAAAAGTGTTGTAGTGAGGGATGGAGTGGAGGGCAGAACCACTTCTTTTTCGCAGTCTTTAGCTACTGATTTAGGCTCCCATACATTCAGTCACATGGTATGAGGATAGTGCTGTTTGTGGCAAATCAACATAAAGTTTCTGTCAACTTGTTTTACTGTTTATATCATGATGGCCATTCAGCGGAGGTTCACCTTTTTATCGACGTTAATAAAACGGTTAATAAAATAGAATAAGATGAATCCATTAACCATGACAAATAAAAACTGGGACATGAGACTCAGGAATTTAAGTCTAAACAGTACATAAAGGCTTTTCAAAAACTCTTTTATATTTATATATTTATATCTATATAAAGAAGGTCTTAAATGGGGGGCTATGCTACTCCAGCAGCAGCAGTATGGCTGCACTGTTAGTTCAACCACTGCTCCACATCTACACAATCACAGCCTCCATCAGGTGATCGTGGCATGTTATCAGTCCAGAATAAGAACTAAAAGGAAAGTATGGAGCGGAGGGGTGAATTTTTGGATGAGCAGCATGTAGAAGCTTGTCTTTCTCATTGTGCTGGCAGGCAAATACCAGAGCACACTGGGTCTATATGAAGTGTAGCTGATAGGGACGGTCCACAGAGGGAGGGACTAATACTGCAATTACAGCTGCCATTAACGTGTCTCCTGAGTGATCGGCTAGAGCGACCCCTTCCAGTTGAGCAGTGTATGTGCCTGGATCCAGGTGTAAACTGCACCTCGACCACATTACCACAGTGGTCTTGTCACTCAGGCTGTCTCCAGAAGCTGTTTGAGGCAGACCTAGTGCTCACAGCATGATCCATACAACTCCTTTTCTCTATGTTGCTGTCTTCCTCCAGCCTTTATTAGCTAATATAAATCACATGTAATGAAGCACTTACCATGATGAACAAAAATAGACAGTCTGGTCATATGTTATTGCTCAGGAATCCATAGTGTAAATGCAGTGTGATTACAGCTGATCTGTATTAGACCTGGAACAATTAGACCTTGTTCAGACTGCACACCAAATCCTTTTTTCCCACATATCCAGATTGATTTTAGAAACTCTGGACAGGAAATAAAAAAATGGATCCGAGACACATTTGGAGGTGATCAGATTGCTAGAATGTGTCCCAGTCTGGACACTAGCCGCTCAAACCGGATTTGTCTCTCACGTGAATCGCAACACACAGCGATAACGTTAGATCCAGAGTGCAGAGCCCATGTTAGCAGGACCTCACTGTGTGCCGCTGGAGTTATGCACCAGATAGTTTACAGGGCTAGATGATGGAGCTCCATTTTTAAAATGTCTTCATGTCTTATGATAAAGACTGCTTACATGTAAGGAGCATGTTCCAAAGGGAGCACATCAAGAAACATAGAAAAGAAAAGAAAAAGAGAAATATGTTTTAATAGGGCTGCACGATATGATGAAAACATATTGCGATGTGATTTATCATTGCTACATCACAAATGTAATGTTCAGTGAAACAACTCAACAACAGACAAACAGCATGTTTTCTCAAGATCAGGGTATCTCTGCAATCTGCAGTACTTCATTACTGAGCTGTTTGTTACACATTTTACCTGTAACCAAAAATTGCATTTTCTGTGATTTGCATATTGCACATGGCCATATTGTGATTGTTATGTTTCGATGAATTGTGCAGTCCTAATTTTTAACGCTAGAATGGAATGTTGGAGTGATCTCCTTGCTTCCGCATTGGAAAGCCACAGCGTATATGGTTCCTGACCTCTACGTTGTTACCGCTGCAACCAATGCAGACAGGTTGGAGATGTCTGCACACACATCCCATTCCATCACTTGCAAATAAAGTGCGACAGTCCGTCTTAAAGATCTGATGGAGAAACAAACTGGATTTGCCTGCAGTCCCAACACAGCCGATCACTTGATTAGCTGAACAGGAAATGATTCAGCATAATTAATCATACTAATCATACAAAAATGACAAAAAAAGAGTGTAAAACATCCTGCATGAAGTCTCCCCAGGCCTCCGTAGACCTTACAGAGAGCACTGTAAAGAATATTATAAGTGTCAGGATGCATTGTTCATAATGAATTGATATGATGACGGGGCAGAGGTACTATTTGCATGCTTATAAATGTGTGATCTAACTTTGCATGAAATTGACCCTAACCCTGTAATGAGAGGTTTTTTTTTTTTCTGAGTCTTAACTGGCAGCGTAAGCCATAAAGAATAATTTTTCACCCATAAAGTGAGCTGTTTGTGTGGCTGCAGAGCAGATCAAAGACATGTGCCGAGGGCCCCTGACCATTTTTAAAAGAGCAAAAGGGGGGAAAGAGTGGAATTTATCACGTCTGTTGTCTCCAAAGTATTTGGTTTTAATGAGGGTCAGAGTGCAGCGTCTCTGCCACTGAAAATAAAAGAGGCTCCTCAGAAACCCGACACAACTGTTTCCTCAGTCCTGATACAGATAGATCGTAGAGTAGATAGATAGATAATAGATAGAATAGAAGATAGGATGGAAAATGAGGTATATATTACTTTAATTATGAAATTCACGCTTATGTATAGACATGACCTTTGCCCCCTATATTCATTGTAATAAACTATGTGCAGATGGTGGTTGGAAAACAGAACAGACCTAGTAGGATTATCACAACGGTCAAAACCTCCTCCAGCCTAATCTCTCTGGAAATTTTAAACTCTTATACATCCAGCAAAATTTAAAATAAAAAGAGCAGACCATGTGCTCTCAACCAGAATCTTTTTTGTTAGTGTGGTAAATAAAA
>NW_023339718.1:25813492-25813814 GCF_004916995.1 Morone saxatilis
AAAAGGGGAACAAAACCAAACCCTGCCTAAATAAATTACCCCCAAAAAACACTGAACTGAAACTGTAAAATGTAGGCGAGGCGGCATTTCTGATCAGATGAAAATATAAAGTCACTGGAAAATACTGTAGAGCCGGAGCAAGGATAGCTTATCAGCAATAAGGGTTAAGCATACATCTGCCATATCGCTCTATTCTCAGTGATAGATTCCAATAGATGTATAACATGTGTTTGATAGAATTTAAATGTAAAAAATATTCTAAATATAAAATGAAAATATAAATAGGGATGAAATAGGGAATTGGCTAAAATGGAACTTTAAA
>NW_023339718.1:25813833-25818317 GCF_004916995.1 Morone saxatilis
AAATTCTGCTGCTTGTAGACGAGGTACATCAGATATATAATATAATGAGAACTTAATAACAAGTGCAGACAATGGAAACGTATGGAAAGCGATTGAAAACAAATTCAGTCCCAGTATTATTGTTGATACATGTGAAAAAAGAAAAAGTGCTGTAAAATCCTATCAAATGTTCAAATGCAAACAGTAGGCTAAAATAACTACTGCTACACATTATTCTAATGATATTTTGTACAATTACTCCAAAACCTGTCTCAGGCGTGGCTCTCCTCTGTCTCTGTACTGCAGCCCTCACAGATCTACTACGAACCCGTCCACGTAAGACAACTCTGGAGCTCTTTGGATTTGAGTGCATTTTTAATAAGTCCTAAAAACCGTGACAGGTAACTTCAGGTTTACAGTACCAAAACTAAACTAACCAAGCTATCGGCTACAGTCGAGTCTACGCTCACAGTGGAGAGATCAAATTGTGACTCAGTTCAAAACCATGCTGAGCAGTTCAGTCCAATCAAAGTCTGAAAATACTGAGTTTAATATCACACTCTTCTGTGAATGAGTCATTGTTCCAGATCTAGTACAGCCTCAACATATATTTTGAAAAGTTGGATTTTCACATTGGCATAAACATTTTTCAGGTGAATAGAGGGTTGTCATTTTATTATTTTATGTGCTTCGTCCTCATCAGTGGCTTCACCTAGAACATTTATTGACAAATAAAAACAGGGAGGGCAGTCAAACTGACGTATTAAACGTGTGGTAGTAGAATAGTATAGAAAGTGGTGCTATATAGAATAGTAATTAATAAGAGTCTAATCTCTTTGGCTACATGACTTTGGTGTTGCTACCAAGAATTGCACATTAGAAAAGGATTCTATGGTAAGAGCAGCATCTCCGATTGGTGGAAAAACTACCGGAACAAATTTGGACCAAAAAAGTCAAATCAATGTTAGCGTGAGGGCTTCCACAGAAACTCAGTACAGTTGTTTTATCAGTCTAGCAGCAAATGGTAAGTCCATCACAACACTACATCACATCCACAAATCAGACTCCCTCTCTCAGAATGAAGGATGTTTCAGTCCCCTTGTGGTGTTTGTTGTCGTTTACCTCCTCCCTCCTCTGTGTCCTCTGCTCACCTGTGGCCCCAGGCCGAGACCCCCCCCCTCTCTGAGAAGAAGTCAGTCTACCGTCACCTTGCAGACGAGACCCTATCAATGTTGCCTCTGCTTTCACTAGAGTTAACAGAGTAGTGCAATATTGCTTATAGGGTCTTGACTCTGAGGGATGATCCTCTTCCTCTGGTGTGTCGTGCTGCTGATGTCACACAGGCTCCTGCTCACCCCTCTTTCCCCAGGGTTCAGTCTACAGCGTGATACAAGCTGTGTGAGAATGTTCAACACTGTAGCTCTGCTGTGAGTGAAATGCTCAATCTTTATTGTTTTCATCCAATAAATGTCATCGCTAATGAAGTAGTTTGAACCCTCTCAGGTTAAAGGGTTTGTCTGCTGTAACTACTTTTTAAAATCTGTCATGCTCTTGTTCAGTAACCCCCCCAGCTTTAATTGTATTTTCATGAAGTCATTTCACAAGTTGATCACTGTAAATACTACAATAACAATACAATAAGTGAGCCAGTCTCTCATTCTATGTGACAAATAATTCTCTAAATATGTCAGGAGTTTGATTGTTATTGTATAACTGGGTGTTCTGGAGGTTAATGGTTCCTAAATGACTCATTTTAGTTTGCCTTCTGAAAAATGACTGCATGAAGACAAAAAGTATAACAATAATTAAATGTCATATCAGAGTGAATTTGCATTCCCACAATACATTCCCATACATACAGTACAAATACGTTCTGGTCTTGAGGTATCTGTCTGTTAGATTTCTGCCTTCACCCCAATACAGTGGAGGTGAATGGACTCCAACATTTAGGTGAAAAAAAGAAATAAATCTAATTCACCACCAACATCTCTCTGTCTGTGTAACTCCTCACTCATTTCTTCAGTAGACCTCACACTGAGGTCTGTGGCTTATCCAGAGTAACTCCACTGTGACTGGAGTGAGATGTTGCTTTAGATGTTTTTTTATTTTTTTAATGTAATTTTTTAACGCATGTAGCACCGCAAGTGAAATTCCATTACCTCCATTGTGTCTGTGCGGAGGCAGAAACCTCAGACGGATGTTTCAAAAGCTGGACAAATAAAAGCAAAGCTATCCATATGGTCACTACAGGTGGGTGGAAACGTATGTTCTTTTGTCTTTTTGCCGACCCATTAGATACTAGAAGAATAAAAAGTCCTGACTTTATGAATTAAGTTTTAAGTTGGAGTTTTTTATATGATTTAAAATGCTTGAACTGTTCATCTCAAACTGCCTTAAAGTGAAACATTTATGACTGATGGGAGGGCCTGCACTGACGTCACCAACACAAGGCCTTTACAGAGACTATAATAGCTAGGAACTGCCTTGATTAGTGGTGTTCTACAACAGGGCTGCAACTTACCATTATTCAAATTATTGATCAATCTTTCAGTCATTTTTGTAATTCATCAATTAGGTGTTTGGTCTAAAAAATGTCAGAATTCTCAAAGCTGTAGCTGACGTCCTCAAATGTATGTTGTCTCAATTGTTTTGTCCTCAACCCAAAGAAATTCAGTCTGTCATAGAGGACTAAAGAAAGCAGCAAATATTTACATTAGAGAGGCTGAAATCAGAATTTGGCCATTTTGACTAAAAAATTCATAAAATAAAACTATTAATCAATTATCTTGGTAGTTAATTCAATAAGTACTGATGGATTTATTGTTCTACCGTTTTGACCTCCACTGCCCTCTAAAAGAGGCTTTCTCCTTTGATGCTGCTCCTATAGCGCCATCATCACTCAACAGTGTTAAAACCTGAATGTTTGAATTCCATCAAGTGCAGCAGCCACAGAATAATGTTCATGTTCCTGTCAGATTTTGTCTCATGTATTAGTTGTTTTCTAATGCAGCGCAGTGATCAGTGTAACTGCAGTTATCTCAGATTTACTGAGCAGAGATGGTGACAAACGAGTGACTCAGACTTGGAACATATAAAGGATTTTTGTGGCGGGCAGGTTGAGGAGTGAATCCTGCTCTTCAGGTTGCACTCTTGTCACCCGGCGGGCTGACAGCCCCGGGATCGCTCTCTGCTTGACACTCTTTCCCTGTTGCACTACTGTGGGAGCTGCAGCAAGCAGTGCAATAATGAAAGGGCATCGGTCAGCTGGGCTAGGCCTCCTCCACACACCCTTCGCCCTGCCCTGCCCCTGAGCAAGGCACCACAACCCGACGGTAACTTTTCACTGCCACCTCGATCGTGTCATCAGGATGATTATTTCAATAAAGGCAATGTTTAATGAAGAAGTGGTGTTTGTGTTTTATTCCGAGCTTGGCTGTGACCATGATGGGATGTTGGGGTGGTCACAGTAAAAATAAAGTGTTAAAGCGTCCGATAGGTCAGAGACATTGTGCACAGTGGACAGCTCTGGTTATACTACTGCAATAAAGGCTCCTGATAAGATAAAGTGACATTCTTTTGATCCCTGTGGAGAAGAACAAGGTTACAGTAGCAAGTAAAGACGAGACGATACAGAAAGAAGAAAAGAAGAAGAAAAGCGGACAGATTTAAAAAAAAATGTTCATGGCGTGTCCAGAGAATATGCTGATCCAATCACAAACAATCACATATATAAATATTTTCCTTGAAAAGCCCCTAAATGAAGATAACTGAAGTAAGAAACATTACATCATTGTGGCACATTTGTAAAACATTGGATATAAATCTCTAAAGATGGAATTGGAAATCACTACATTTTTTCATTAAACCTAAGACTATAACAACAGATCATTAAATACATTTCTCTTCTTAACACATTATTTAAAAGAATAAAAAGAATGTGTTAAATTTGTCACCATACGTGGTGGCATTTTAGCAAGAATCCTGCCCATCTAGAGCCGCCCCTGTGCAAAAGAGCTATGTGCAAAGTGACAATAAAATCCTAAAACATGGATGAAAAGAGCAAAATGTGAATTAAAACAAAGTACAGGAATTGGATCTGTTAAAGGCGAGTTCACCCAAATTACCATGTAGAGAGTTCTCATTTTAGATTTCCACCTAATATAGTGGAGATGACTGGAAATTGTGGTTTCAATAACTTAACAGCAACTTGTCTTTATGGAGACTGTGTCCCTGTTGTCATGGGGCTAGTTCTAAAACTATAGTTCCAATGAAAATAGTGTGAGTAATGTAGACACACTGAGACTTAAATGCAAAAAGACAGGCGTGTACAACATTTAAAGATCACCTCCAGGCATGTATTCAGACATATGTACAAATAATTTGGAACAATTTGAACAATAATGTGTGTCTGATATGTTTTTTTACTGCAGAAAAATATATCAATTTAACATTAAAATCCTTAAAAAGTCATCTCCTCCCTGTACCTCATTAAAGCTTCCAGAATC
>NW_023339718.1:25818440-25825915 GCF_004916995.1 Morone saxatilis
GTACAAGTTGATACTGGACCAGGTTCATTTAAGATCAGACACACAGGTATCCAGGTTAACATCTGGCCTGTATGTGTGTATTTTGACAAATACAATGTCTCATCTCTCATGTGTTTAACAAAAATAATTCATTCAATTTGTGGCGATCAGTAGTGTGGAGCCACCGATAACACGCCTACAAAATGAAATGTCTGTTTACCATCGTCTTAGAGTTACGGACACCTTCCTAATGGGAAATATCCCAAGCTCGGTATCAAGCCTCAGTCATTTTTTTTTAAATTCAAACTGTGAAGTACCAAATGTGTCAAGTGTATTTTTCTTTGATTAGATGTTTTAAATCTTACATTCTTATCCAGCTACTTGTGTTTAGACAGCACCAAACAAACTGAAAAAGTAATCCCATCAAACTGCACCAAACGTCATATTGTTCACCTGCATTCAACCATCTACAGTGGTTTTAATTTCAAACATAATTCATTTATAAATGATTTAAACCACCCAAGACTTAATGTAGTATTCTATATAAATACATCTTAAATTATTAACCTGAATCTTTAAACTAGAAATCCTAGAAAGTAGCTTAAAGCTGATGTAGATTAAATTCATTTTTTATTAATTTCTCACTGGCCCTGTCTCATCTTCAGCCATAAAATAGCAGATGCAGAAGTGTGTGGCTGTGCAGGAGTGTCAGTCGGTAGCAGCAGTATCATTTAAACTCATTTTGGAGTTTAGTCTCCAGTGAAACAGTGAGACTGTGGAGAAAGAGCCAGCGCTGTGAAGGCAGCAGAAACACAGGCGAGGTAATAGAACAACACAGCATTTCCTCCTCAGAGGTGGGTGGTCACATTTACATTTCCTCTGCTCTGCCTGCTGGGACTCATGCGTAGAGGAGAGCCTGGGAACCTCCCTCTGCTGCACCGTCCTCCCCACAACCCTTACCCCTGACTCCTCCTCTCCAACCCCCACCGCCACCCCTACCACTAAAGCCCCATTAAAGGTCAGCAGCAGTGCACCTTTCACCGGAGGAAAAAGGAGGGAAAACTTCCTTTGGAAACATATGATGTTCTCACAGAAACACACACACCACACACTCCTCTGGGTTCCTCACTCCAGTTTAATACTAGTTTATGATGCACTGCATGGATTTTGCTTGTAAAATGAAAAACAAATCGCATTAAGAGGAAAAAACTATTAGGAATTTAAATGTAATGATTTGTATCTGACCAACATCCACTAAAGAGCCTAAAATGCTCATTTTTCAGTGTGCACACATATCTTGAGATAAACTAATAATGGGTAAAAGATCTGAGAGGATCTGGCCCCTTCATTATCTTCATCATCTTCATCTTTTAAGCTTCAGTCATTTATTTAATCAGCATTTAAGAATCAGCCCATCAAGAATTAAATTCAGCAGCTTTAGACCTCAATGCTCTGCTTACGGTTCACATTGCATGCAGGGACCCTGGATGTCAGCCATGGTTGGTAATACATTTGAATGGCCAGGATCATTTATTGACAATTTAATAGCTATGATCAACATTTTACTCAAATTGTGTAACTTTTTAGGATAAACCTGATTAAAAGAACAAGGCAGTAACTCTTTGTCCTGTCAGTGTGCGTGTGAATCCCAGTAAAAAAGGAGAAAGTCATTAGAAGTGAAAACATTTTGATCAACTTATGGTTTTCATTATGGCAGATTTTAGTGGGTGCTGCAGCCCCCCCTTCAATTGAATCTTTCAGAGATGTTTTAGAGAGGGAAATTTAAAGACTTGATTGGACAATTGTATCTCCATCTTGTAATTAAACGGCACTAGCTTTCCACGTGGAAGAATATTTGTCAAGTTCACCTACACTAGGGATGATGAATAAAACTGCATAAATAATAGGACATACATGAACATATAAAGCAATTAAAGAGCTCGTTATTTAACAGGATGGAAGGTACATCTTCTGTTTTTCGTTTATGTTGGACATTAATTTAACATCCTAATAAATTAATAAAAATTAAAAAGAAAGATTTTGTCTATTGAAATGAGACTTTCTGATCGGTAAAAGACTAAAAACCAAAGTCCTTCAGCTGTGTACGCCGTCGCTATTTACTGTAAGATAATGCAGGTTTTGAGGGTTGGCAGCTGTCCTCACCTCTCCTGTCTGAGCTGACGCAGAATCAAACACGGTGCTATACAGCGTTCCATGTCGCAGCTCCTGTGAAGAAGCACTGAGACTACAGCCACAGTATGTATCCAGATCCCCAGCAGACCCAGTGAGCGCTCCTCTTCCCAACATCCACTCACTTCATGCGGCCACCTTGGAGCGGCAGCCGGCGGGGATGCAGGAGACGCTGAAGGAAATAGCGGCGCTGATGATAACGGAGATGAATATGATGATTATGGGATTAAACGTCCTCCCTGCGACACGTCTTTAATGGAGATCTGTCTCCACCTGCTGGACGGAAAGCGAACAGCAGCAGCGGAGAGAGCACGCTGAATTCAGTTCAATTGGTTTTGTGTTTTTCATTCCAGAGTGGGTGTGCTTGTTTCACTTTAGTTTTTATTGTTTAAAATTTTTAAATGTTTAGTTTAATTTTTATTAGTTTCAATGTTCATTTTGTATTATATGTTGTCAGAAGATTTAAAGATTCTTTTTGTGATCAAGTTTTTATTTTTCAATACTGGAGGCAGTAGAGAATTTCACCCTCAACATAACAGGTTAATAAACATTAGTCATTTTAACATAAATATACATACAAGCATTCATCAACTGTCCCCCTCGGTTTTGTAAGTGCACAATATTGTGTCAGTAATTCAGTAGCCTAAGTCTTACTTTTTTATTTATTTCAGTTAGCTAAACTGATCTTTTCTTGCTGATAAATCTTGCATGATGCAAATATCATTATGTATCACACTACTAACACTGAACAATACGTTTGCACATTCCTACAGCTCTTCATTCATCTATTCAAGTATATATAATCATATTTGCCCCTATATACATATTATATAGTAATCATAATCAGTACAATAGCGATCATATTGTTTTTCTTTTTATATTTATATATTTTTTTCTTGTTTCTATTTTATCTTTCTTTATGAAAAGTTATGTGGCAATAAACCTGATTCTGATTCTTATTCAGATTTTATACCTAGCTTTAGTTTTGACATTAGTTTTGCAGGTTAGTATCAAGGTTGTATATAAATATTTATTATTATGGTATTTCATAAAACTGCACAAGGCTATATCTCAAGGACAGGTTTGCAAGATCTCTCCAGGATCAGTATCAAACTCTATCAGTGTGCTGTTACCAAAGTGAAATAGGACAGGAAACAGTTTTCCATGTGAGCCATCTTGGATTATTGACATTATTGCTCCCTCCATTGCAATGATGGTGCTATATGTTCTTCATCCCTTAGAGTAGATATTATTTGCTGGATTGGAAAAGGTATTCCCTGTGTCTACATTAAATGTCACAATGCTAAAAAAAGTTGTTCAGTTTGGGTTTATTTTTCAATTTGAGTCTGGGTCTGGATGACTGGAGCTATTTAATAGAACCCAAGGGTCAAAAATACACCAATACATAATATCTTTTTCTCTTTTGAATGCCCAAAGGAACACGTCATCAAGTTAAATGAGTAAATGGGAAAGTGCTATGTGTTGACTTACTGTAGAACCAACCAAGTAATAGTTAAATTCGCTGCTGATTGCCAAAGGCAGGTTGTTGATGTATAAACTGCAGTCTGAATACAACAGTGAAGTGCTTTGCAAGATGCATGAATGATGGGTGCATTTATTATTGACTGAAACCCACAGATAAAATAGTTCCAATTGAATATCTTTATTGTTATAAAAGGCAAATTCAAATTGAATATACCAATTCAAAGCAAACACATCAGTTTACCTGGCATGTATGCACTGTGGGAGGGAACCGGAGCACCTGGAGTAAGTGTTAACCCCAGAGTCACCATGCTGCCCAAAGGGTGAAGGTAACCCACCTCAAAACATCTGGAACATGTCCAACACATGTGTTTATCAATCTGTAGTCACTAAAATATGTGCTGGTTCACAGTTTCTCATATTTTGTCCACCTCCCTTCATTATAATGTAGTTTCAGGGGGTACAGGTACCAGCTGGGAGCAAAGCAGCTAAATCAAAGTGTGTTCTCCAAGTTTCAGCCATAAGAGATCAGCAGAGCACAGGTTTTTAAGTGCTCATACAAGCTCCATTACAGGAACCACAACATTAATGACTTCAGATCATATGAAAACTTCAAACCTGTAAACTGCTGACCTCTTGTGGCTGAAATGAGTCTTACATTGTATCACTTTCAAATGAAATGTGGTGTAACATGGGTAAATGAGCTGTCATTATATTAACATGTAATTAATATGTAGTGTAGGAAAACCAGTTGGAATGGAATATTGCCTGTAGACCCTCCTAAAGTCCTTTTCTTCAGCCAGGAAGTCAAAAAGTTTTATTTTATATATATATTACAACATTTAGTTTCTCAAACAATGTAAAGAAGGAAAATAAAGATTTGGAGACTCTCCTGTATACATACTGGTGGATTGGTCACATCTTTATCTTTTATAGATGAACGTCAAGAGAGATACACAAACGTGTGTGGATGTGCAGGGTGTGGTGGCATGGAGACGTCTCCAGTAGCCACCATTACTAACCTGTTTAAAGCACTAAACCATCTGAACTGGTTGCTCTGCTGGTGAACTGGTTCTATACTGACTACTCACAGAAAGAAAGGCCTTCAGGAGGGTCTAACCCTCCCTAACCCTCTGACAATGCTCCATCCAAATATATGTCCCCTGATGTTCACACACTAGTTTAACAAACTAACACTGCTGTATAGATTCTGGAAATGTATTTTACCTGCTCATCAATAAATATAACGGAAGGAGATGTAAATCAATTAGGCATTATTAATAATGAATGACATTAATACTAATTCAAAAAGATTTGAAACATTGCCAAAAGACCCTCTTGAAGCCCTTTCCTGTTTTATATATATATAAGGATGGGGCA
Source organism: Morone saxatilis (assembly GCF_004916995.1). NCBI lineage: Eukaryota > Metazoa > Chordata > Actinopteri > Moronidae > Morone > Morone saxatilis. The sequence continues at coordinate 25,823,472 of NW_023339718.1, forward strand.
GCTGATTTGATATATTTTTAATATTAGTCCGTCTCTCAATACTGTCTGACCTCTGACTTAACAACGAGTCACAGTTTCATCTTGAAAAAGCTGTGTACTGTAGTTTTAACAAACATCACTCAAACAACAGGGACTATTTTCAGAGTCACATTAATACACATTTAGTGCACTAGTGAGTATTTCTGTCAGCAGGACGGACTGTGTCTGGACTGACTCAAAATAAACTACAGTGTGTGTGTTACATTACTCCCAGTGATGCTGTCTGACTCACTGATGTGTTTCAATAATTGTTGGACAACAATGGCAGATCTAATGTATGAAGACTTTGGACACACGGACAATACTTGTCTTCACTCACTGTTGGTTTGATCACCAGGCTCCTTTAAGATTTTTACCCAAAATACAGTTGGAAGAATGCCCATACAAGTGTGGTAGAAATAGAAATATGTTTAAATCAACTGTTAGTCACAAAAGTACAAGAAGTAAATGGCTTTAAGAGGGTCTAACCCTAACCCCAATATCCTAACCCTAACCCTAACCCATTGGAAATGTTCCATCCAAATACAACAAACAAACAATAACAACGTAAAACTGATCTAGAAAGGCTTTCAGTTGGTTTTAACTGAATGGATTTGAATGGAACATTCCCTGAAGACCCCCTTAAAGCCCTTCTTTCTTTTACACTTCTTTTCATTGATTTTATGAATGAAGTTAGTTGCTACACTAACCTTTACTCACTCAATATACAGCCTAACGGTCCACCGGTTCTGGCTCTGGAACCGATCTGCCGACTGCATTGAGTCCAGGAACAAAGCGTCTCATGCACGGCTCTTTTCTCCCTCAGCGAGAAATGTGCCTTGACAAATCTTACTAGCTTTGATTTGGAATACTCTATATACACTATTGAGGACATTCAGATAAAGGACGCTGTAGGGTGGTCAAGTAATCAAACTGCGTAAAGGAGGCACAAAGCCTTTGTTCCAACATCTAAATGATCTACAAACATGTTATAAAAATGTCAGCAAATCAACCTCTAAACTACATAAAACATTCAGTTGCTGTACAACAAGTGCTCCTGGTGTGAAACGTTTCCTGTGGACATTAAAACCTGCTGCAGCCAGATCAGTGGACACTAAGCACAAGTCTTTTTTCGTTTTGTAGAATTTTTCTTTTATACGATTTTATAATCAACTTCATCAAGCAAAGTATAGAAAGAAAATGAAAGATATGGAAGTCTTGTTATGCTCAGTAACAGTAAGAGAAGTAAAGGGCTTTAGGAGGGACTAACCCCCCTAACCCTAACCCTGTGGAAATGTTCCATCCAAATACATGCTTCCTGATGTTCACACTGCAGGTTGGTGGCCTAATCATTACTTATACTAAATCATAAAATATATACTTAACTTATCTATACACACTGGCTTTTCTTAAACTTATATATAGACTTATCTATAACCCAATCGTATCACTTATCTGTAACCTAATCAAATTGCTTTCATTACTAATACGTCTGACAGTTATTTCCTTGATTAAACAATGAATAGTTTGGTCTATAAAATGCCAGAAAACAGTGAAAACTTGTCATCATATTTGAGTCTAAAGTGACGATGTCAAATTATGCAAAAAAGAAAAACTATAAATCATCACATTTGAGAAAGAAGAACCAGGGAACATTTGGCATTTTTGCTTTAATAAAAATAACAGATTAATTAAAATAGTTGCCCACTAATTTTCTGCCATCGACTCATTGATTAGTCAACAAAACTTTGCAACTCAACGGACACAGACCAGACCTCCTGGTCTCTGGAGCCCTCTCCATTCTCCCATAAGTGTTCAATTGATTCACATCATTTTTATTCTCATCAAATTATTCAATGATTCTTCGTGTTCTGTATGAAAGCATCTGCATTGGTCATGTTTCTGCACTCATTCATTCAGGTTTTTCCCGTAATTTGACACCCAACTATATCTATATCCCTAACTTATCACTAGATTTTTTTTTCTTTTTTTTTTTGAAGGAGGAAAAGAAAGCGAGAGAAAGAAGCCAATTATTATACTGTACCTGCCAACCTCAACTTCAAAGTACCCCTCACTCAGCCGGCGGGGTCTCATGTGCTGCTCCCTCTGTCTCCTCCTCCTCCTCCTTTCCCAAGCCTATTGGAGAGATGGACAGAGGAGAGAAAGGAAGAAACTGCTCAAACTAGTTCAGTAAGAAGAATGAGTCAAGTCATTTGGGTTGAGGGAGAGCATGGAGGTCACTCTGCCAACAGAAACCACTCACAGTCCTCTTTCAGGCAGCCTCTAGAGCTTGACACTGAGGGCCAGAGCTGGACTGCTGGGGCCTGGAGCTCCTCTCTGGCTGGACACGGATCACCTGCTTGCCAGAGGTGGAGGGGTGGCTCCAGGGCTATTCTCCTGCTCCCTCTTCCTCTTGTTGCTGTCCT
>NW_023339718.1:25825931-25827432 GCF_004916995.1 Morone saxatilis
CTCTTTCAGACTGGTGCAGTAGAGTTGGATCAATCTATAACTGAACGTATGATCAAGATAGGACAGAGGAGTAACTAATATCATTGATTTGTGATGTTCACAGTGCTCCAGGAGTTACTTCTGTGGTGTACGTACACTCCTTTAGTTTGTCTCATCCAGATAGAGATTTCCTACATTTCCCAGGAAGTCAACATCAAGCTCTGTCTTTTCCAATTGATGTTAAATATTATTGGCTAGTTTGTACACCTTTTTAGTTGTTGTAATTGATAACATTAACTAATTTAATTTTTTTTCCATAATTCAGACTGTGTGTATCAGTATATAACAGTATGTATCATCAAGTATCATAATAAAAATTAAAAATAAATTCTACAAATGTTTGTCACACTATGAATTTTAGGCCATATAGTATATATCTCTTGACAATGCACCCTCTTTTTAAAACAACAACAAAAAAAGGTTTTAAAGAATGTGTTTTGTCTTTTTGTCTATTTCAGTTATTTACACTGAAATTTACAGTGAAGTTGATAATCTTATCGGCTAATGTTAGCCAACGAGCTAATTGCCAAACCAAGTGGAATAATGAAAAGTCTTGTTGATGATTTCAGAGGATTCATATACTTACCTTGTCCATGTCAAGAAGAGAAACAGCTGAGTTCAGTCGCTGGTCCTGTGGTCATAGGTTGGTGGTTGGGGGTTGGGGGTTTGTGTAGTTGCGTCTCTTTCCAAGTTCAGTTCATGAAATGGCAGCGATGATGACTTTATCCCATATATATGAATGCTGTCAAATAACGCCGGCCTCCACGTTTACACTATTTCTTAATTTTATTCAGTGTTTTCATAAAAAAAAAAAAAAAAGATTTACATTTACAACCATTTACTTATTTCATAGTTTAATCAAGGGGTCACATTTTTAAAATTTTCTTATTAATTGTCAATAAACCCTTTATAGTATTTACAAGCTGTGTGATTATACAACATGTGTGTTACCTTTGAAGCTGAAAAGCCTAAAGTCATGGATTCAGTGCAACATGAAAAAGCATATGAAAGTGATTTTGTACATAATCTCTATGGAGCAAGATTTGGATTTCCAGATACATTATATATAATGTCAGTTTCTGCAGAAGAGGGACCAGATACTGTACAGCGTATTTCTATGGAGACCTGTGTTGTTTCAGAGTTTAAAGGGTTCAATGTCAGGTGATATACCTTAAATCTATAATGTAAAAGTTTTTTATATGACCATGATGGTACATACTGTTACACACTGATACTGTTTAAATGTCAATAGAACCAAAACAGTGAAAAGTTACATTTTATTATAAGAAAGACATTACTACACCGGCTTGAATGTCAGCAGATGGACTCCGGAGCCAGAACCGGTGGACATGGACTGTTAGGCTGTATATTGAGTGAATAAAGCTTAGTGTAGCAACTAACTTAATTCATAAAATCAATGAAAAGAAGTGTAAAAGAAAGAATGCCTAATTGATTTACATCT
>NW_023339718.1:25827532-25840773 GCF_004916995.1 Morone saxatilis
ATCCTGGTTGTTCTACAGTAAAGTCAATATAGACTTTCCCTTTACTCATTTACATTGATGAAATGGGCGTGTTCCTTTGGGCATTCAAAATGACAATGTCAAAAATGAAAGTGAAGAATACTTTCTCAGCACTGTAACATAGATTAGGATACAGAGAATAACTTTGAATCAGTCCTGTCACATTAAATGAGATCTACTCTGATGGAACCAAACCAATTAAGTGTAACACCCATACAGTCACTGATTACTCATCAGAACTTACCACAAACAGTATTGCTTTAAAAAACAATTTTCCTCATTTGAAAGTTCTCATGATTTCTCAATCAAAAACAATCCCAATGACGCATTTAATACATACAATAAAGGCACTTGCACCTCACCAACAGGTCCTAAAGAAGGGATTGCCAATATGTTTGCAACAGAAAGGACTCTGGGTTGTCTGCTCGGCTTCTTCAAGTGAAGAAGAGGATTGTGAAGAAGCTGTAGTAGTTGATGGGTCTGGATCTTGAGGTAGCGGTAGAGACTGCTGCCCCTGTCTCCAGCCCCCCGTCTCGTCAGCCCTGCTTCCCTACCCTGGTTCCACAACCCAAGCTTCCACAGGTCTGCATTCCCCCTTCCAAGCTTTGCAGTGAGTACATTTCTCCTATCAAATCCCTGTCTCCTGGAGTGTCTGCACAAGGGTTCCCTAGCTCAGCTTTAACAACATTTTCACATTCAGTCTACCTGAATACACTGAATGAAAAGTTATGACAGCTTTTAAATCTACCAATAAAACTATACAAATGTAAATGTTGGCTGCACACATTTTAGGTAACACTGTAATAGCTGCATACGTAAGAAAATGTTTATTGGAAAGAAATTGATAATAATAGATGGAAAAATAAGTAAGTAAAATTCTGCTTTCTCCATATGGAGGAACTATATAAACTATGAGCATTATAATCTGTTCCCATTATCATTACGATGTGAACAGCATTCTTCCACCTAAGAGATTGGTTAAATTAATGTTGGGTCTGAAGGGGTTGAAGATAGTACTTTTTGAAAAACATGAAAAGATCTATTTTCTAATTCTCTAATCTAGTTCATGTTACCTGCATCACAGAGCCTCCTCTCCATCCAGGTTAGTTGAAGTAAGAATAAATGAAAGCTCATAAACCACAGCGTCATCATAAAGTCATTTTATGCAAAACCGGTCACCTTTCTCATTCCATTCAAACACCCAACATTTTTATTTTCTTATTTTTTTAAAAACACGTGTGGCTCTCAAACAGATGTCATGTTCTTGTGTATGCTTCTCCAGCGTCCTCTGAAAAGAACGAGGAGTCGACTGAGGTTGTTGTTATGCATTGTTGATAGATTTTTCCATTTGTTAACAAACTTGTGAATAATAGTTCACAAATATTTTTTAAAAAGGATGCAACATACAAAACTTAAAAGCAGGAAAAAACAGTAAAAAGTACTAATTTTATAAAGTATGTACTTCTCTTCCCTTCACATAAACATTTACCAAGACATAAATACAAGTTGCCGTCACACAAGAGATTTGAAACTGTTACACGGTGAGAATATATCACATTACCACAGTGGACAGGATTAGGTTTGTTCTAAAATGGGATCTACTCGTCTGTGTTGGTCCACTCTGAGTGTAAAGAGCCCACATCAGGATGAAACTAGCTTTAAAGCTGCTCAGGTAGGGAAGGACTTAATCTCAGCTAAAAACACTCAAAAAGCTGCAGTCCCTCTCTGTTGTCAGCTTTATCTGCAGTTTCTATCAAGCCAAACTGTATTCACAATTCACAAGTGCAACTTGTACAACTTAACTAATGCGTGAATATTGGTAGATAACTGTAAAGGTTATCAAACAAAGGTTTCATTAATCCTTAAGAAAATGTTAGAATTATTTATTTTTAATATGAATAGCTAGAGGGAAAAAAATGTTTTTTCCTTGAAAACCCAAAGATTGTCCTTATCAGTGAAACTACTGATTTTCTAGACCTGCAAACCTGTAAATAATCTGATCGTTATTGTCCTGATTAATTGTTTAGTCGATAAAATGTCGGGCCATAGTAGAAAATGTCCGTCACAGTCCAAAGGTCCAAGGTGACGCCATGCAGTAAGTGATTCTGTTCACTGTGACAGAAAACAGAGGAAAGCAGCAACACCATAGAATGTCTGACATTTTCTTTGAGCAATATCAACTAAAATAAATGGTAAAAAATTGGTATTGTTCTTTGGTGTGTGTATTTCTGAACACAATCAATCAAATTACAACAGTGAATGTGGGGCTTTCTGGGCTCCTGGGGGCCCCATGGTAGTTGTTATACCCTGCTGGTAATCCAGCCTTAATTTTTTCACAAAAAGTATATTGCCCTTATGAAATTCTCTGAGGAAGCTGATAGAATAAATAGAGCATGTGTCTACACTACATACAGTATCACTAACCTCAATCAAACTGTTAACATTACCCCCTCGTCTCAGAACACCCTGAGTGCTTCACATGTACACGCATGAGTCATCAGTCAAGTATTCTACATTTGGTCCAGGCGCGCTAGAAAACAGGAATCCATGCTTTGTTTCTCAGTGCGACGATCAGAGCTCGTCGTGGCGCAGCGGCTCCTGGCTGGGTTGGATGAAGACGCCCTCCATGGAGCGCCACCAGTTGTGCTGGCTGGGAGAGCTCATGCCGTGCACCTCGCGCTGGCCGCGGATGGGGTGGCCGTACTGCTCACCGGTCACGCTCAGGAAAACGTCAGTGCCCACGTGCTTGAAACGCACGTCCTCGTCACGCTCCCAGTGGTCGCCGTCGCACTGCACCGACCACACGTCCAGGTCATCGCCCTCGCCGTTCTCTCCAAAGGCGCTGACTTCCTGCAGACAGGCGGAGGAAAAGAAAAAGATTTGTACAGTTGTCAGTAAATGTGCAGAGCTAAACCAATGTGAATGTATCTACTAACACACATTGTTTATCAAAGCCTGATATATCTTCTTCCTCTGTGCCACAGAACTCCAAATACAAGAACAGTGAGTGTGTACCACTGTCTGACCTGGTTATTAGACAGAGGCGAGCTGAAGTGGTGTGTGTGGAGATTTCGGCCAGTCTTCATGTGTGTGATGCGGATGGTCTGACCACACTTGATGGCCGTCCCGCGCTGACATGGGCGGTTGGGCTTCCCACGAATCTGCCAATAACTGTTGGCATCATCTGCATTCTCCACTCCGGTTACAGACTGCTGTCCACTGCCTGCGCACACACGCACACACACACGCACACACACACGAGATCTATTTAGCATGTCAGATTGAAGAACTCTAGTTATCCCGCTGCATGTCGAAGTATCCTTGAGTAAGATACTGAACCCCGAATCGCTCCAAATGCTGTGCATCGGTGTGAATGTGCATGAATGAGTTAGTTAGAATGCCTATTTAGTAATTGAGCTACATAATAACATAATAATGAAGTATTTCCTCTTCATAAAGTTGCTTTTAAAAACAAGAACTTTTTGCAGTTTAGTGGTAAAGTTTAATGATGGGAAATACGAATACAAATAAGGTTAGTGTTTTGAAACTGCAGGTCTCAATCAGCTTATGGTGACTCTAAATACAGTCATGTGACTTTGGATGAATGTACACCTGTGTTAACTTACTATCACACAACACATGAAAGTAACAGAACTTAACATCAAAGTTGTTCTTCTGCACCAGAAGATTCAGCAGGTGTGTGATACAGTATATTAGCAAGTCAACTTTTATATTGCACCTAATTTATTACACAAATACAATGTGTTGTTAACAGTCTCAGGAATATTTGATGCTTTCGGTCATTATTAGTGGAATGTTACCAGCCAGTTCTGCAGTGTCAGCGCTCTGTGTTTTCCTGTGTGGGTGGAGGCTGATTTGCCTTCAGACTGTTCCTGTATCACTTTCAGGCCCTCTACTTGACAAAGGTACACGTCTCTTATGTGTGAATATATGTGAACAGATATACAGCTTTGCTGGTTAGATACAGGAAGTAATAATACACAGCTAAAATTTGTTAATTTATCAATTAGTTTTGAACTATTAAATTAATTTGATAATTGATTAATTGTTGGGAGTCATTTTTTAAGAAAAACTGTCCAAATTCTCTGATTTCAGCTTCTCCAATGTGAATATTTTCTTAATAAAATAAAAACAAGACATTTGAGGACGTTACCTTGGGCTTTGGGAAACAGTGATCACCATTTTTCACCATTTCCTGACATTTAGTGGACCAAACAACTAACGGATTAACTGAAAAAATTATCCACAGATTAATCGATAATGAAAATAATCATTAGTTAAAGCCCTGGATAATAGTAGAGCTTCACAAGTTCCAAATTAGAACAAGCAGACAGAAGAGATAAAGGAGTTCAGGTGGATTACCTATCCAAATAATGATTCATGTGGGGAAATTAGGTAATTGCATTGGTAAATGGTAACAGGAGAAGATGGAAGGCCAGTGGAGTAAATGGGAGGACTATAAACACATGACCAGGAAATGAGCAGATGTAAAATGGAAAAATGAAATACAGAACTAACAGAGGAACACAAAACAGCAGGATTAACAGAACTGCGAAATAAAAGTGAATAAATGGTCATTTTTATCATTATGTAAGTAATGTAGTAATTATAATCATCTCTAGATAGAATAGAACATCTCTCCAAGAATATGTAGTGTGAAATAAATAGACAGTCAAGAGAGCAGTTATCCCAATCTAATCTCAATCTAAAGCATTATTTTCAACTTGCTACAGTATTAACTTTAAAATGTGCTTTACTTTGACAGGTTGGACAGGAAGTCCGGTGGTTTACATTTTTGAAGAATTGACACCGGCATAAAAGACAAACTAATATATTTGAATTCATTCCTGAGGAGAAACTACTACTATGTTTTATATAGAGACATACAGTTGACGCATTTGATTCTCTGGACTCACATTTGAACTGGTTGCTTAGCTGACATCCTGTCATTAGGTATGCGGAAAACAATGCCAAACTGCATTGATAGAAATGACAATTTAATATTTTTTCTGCTTCACATCAAGACAAAATAACCCTGACAGATTACATAATACATTTCAAAAATGTGTAGCAACTCTTGTTAATTTCGTCGTAGGACAAGAACGTCTGTATCGATTCAATTTGAAGTTATAGCATGTGTTTACCACCTGTCATTCCCACAGTGCTCTTCCATCCCGATAGACCGCAGTGGGTGGCGGCGGTCGTGAGCCGGTGTCAGGTAACGATACCGGTTGACGTTTTAAGAAATACACAACTGCTTACTAAATCTTCTTAATGCCGAATCCACCACCAAGTCCAAACATAAGAGGCCTTGCGTTTAGTATGAGTCGTGGTTTGGGTTATGTTTGCAGAGGAGCAAGGCAATTTTAATTTGTCTGAATTTTGAATGAAATTCAACATTCGGTCCTCTAAACAAGTGCGGTCGGACAGACAAACGCAACCCGTTGGTTGTTCGTTGCTGTCGCGGGCTTTAAAGCTAATGTGTCTGAATGGAAGTACAGATAGACTAAAGGCCACTGAGTGAAGTTACCTGAGCCATATTTGACATCGTGGGAGTGCAGGCGGACGTTGTGTCTGGTGTTGAGCAGTTTGACCAGCGAGCCGCAGGTCACATAGTTGAGCTCCGACTCTCTTCCTTCACAGTTTGACCACAGCAGCGCAAACAGCAGAGATTTGACAAAAACATGGACAGCGTGAATTATCTCCATCTTTGTGTCTCTGTTCGCAGACACTGAGGAGGATGAACAGTCACTTTCAAACGTTACTGCCGGGTTCAACCAATCACAGCTTGACAAGTCCTAAAATACGGAACTAAAAGTCGATACGTGATTGGTCAAAGTACGTGTATGTGCGGTCATGGTTAGTGGCGAGTGGGAAGCCGGAAGTGGGGATCTGATATTTATGACTGTAATATTCAAGCATCCAATTGTACTGTATGGTGTTAATGTAGCAGCAGTTAAATGATCGAGAAAAAGAGAGATTATGCACAAAGTGCTCTTTTAACACCAAAAACAGATGCACTGTGTTCAGAAAGAAAGCTGGAAACAATGTGAAATGACAGGTAAAAGAAAAAAGAAAAAAAACAGGTAGAGAATAAAATGTAGTGTTGATGCCACATAAATTCAATCTATATATCCAGGAAAAGAAAGTTAAAGAAACAGTTGATCTCCAAGAAAACATGTTTGATTTCCATTAAGCCCAGAGTCGAATGAGAACACCTAGAGATAGGTCAAGGGTTTAGTGCACCTGCTGCGTTGCTAATCATAATAACTAAACCAAGACAGTTTTTGCAGTTAGTAACTCGGGATGGCACAATACATGATTTAATTGTGTATCACAATAAGAAACACTCAGATAAATTTATCGTGGTGTGTTTCCATTATCGTGATAATTGACTTGAAGTAGCTGTCTAGCTCTCTTTACAGTCATTCCATTCATCCTAATCCTGTCATCATGTGACCCAAAAAAAACTAAACAATTTGTATTAAAATAGTATAGATTCCAAAATAAACAACAGGGAGATGCGGGGCCTATCGGTGAAGGTAAAGTGAGTCAAGTATGTTTTAGTGTCATTTTAAAAGTATGAAGTATGTTTTCATGATTATATGATAATATCGTATATCCCAGTTATTTTGGCCAAGATAATTGTGACATAAAATGTTGATATCATCCCATGCATATTAGTAATGTAATCAATTAGATTACAAAAAGGAATTTATTCTAATCTGAATACTTATAAAAAAGAAATGGACAAACCCACAAAAGTTCAGTTCAAAGAATGACAGGACTGAAGTTGTCCTTCATCTTCCCCAAGAAACCTAAGGACAGGTTGCCCAGCGTGTTTGGCCACAGTCGTATCAAGTGCTCCAGACCGAGCCTTGTGGACCCTGTATACTGAGGGACTCATGGCTCTGGTCTGAGTGGGTTTTGATAAATTGCTGAGGAATGGCACGTGTGTTCTGCAGCACTCTTCAGACCAGCCAAGGATTACTGTCTGACAGAGAGGGAACTGCTCCTCAAATCCCCTTTCCATCTCCCTTCGATAAAGTCTTCCCCTTCCTGCCCCTCCTTCCCTCCTCTAGAGCTGCCAGTCTGGATCCTCTCCTCTTCCATGAAACTCGGTGGAGCTTGTTGACACTCTGCTCTGATACTTGCCGTCTCTGTGGACAACAGCTGCTTCTTGGAGTGTGTTGAATCCTTTAATGTCGATTTTCTCCCATTGTTTGTATTTGTCCTCCTTGCCTGTAGAGACTTAAGTCAGTTTCACCTGGTCCCTTCAGAGGTCACTGACTGCTCGTTCTATAGAACCACCTTGTGCCTTGTGACCGACGTGGTGAGAAAATCACAGACAGTACACACAGCTCTATCTTCATCCTTACAGAACAATTTAGGCTCTTCTTGATGTTTATCACCACCTTCTTCTCTCCTTTTTCTGTCTCAGATGATCCAGATTTCTTTCTCGCAGCAAAGGAGTCAGCCTGCTTTCTTTTGAGGTTTTTTTTTTTTTACAAATGGGACAGTTTTTGTTTTTAGCTTGTTCCCAGAACTTTTGCAGGCAGCTGTGATTGCAGCTCAGAGACATGGGATTTCTGAAAGTCTCTGAACACACATCACATGGCAGTTTAGGAAACTTTCAAAAAGAGCTCTCTCAGCCATTTGTTATTGAAGATATTTTCAGCTGGACTTGCTGTCTCTTGGTTGTTTAAAATATTCCAAACATGTGTTTTCAGTGAAGATCTCACCCTGCGTGTAATAACCCTAACCCTAACCCTGTTCAACAATGTCAAAATCTGCTTTCACTTACTTTCAGTCACAGGTGAATTATTACCTGTAAGAAATGCTGTCATGTCATTTTGCCACCAGCAGATGGAGTTGTCAGGATGTCATTCAAAGTTTAAAATTTTTCTTTTGATTCAGAACAATTTAATTTTCTTGTACAGGCAGTTGACAAAAATAAGATAAAAGGCAACATAAAAACAGAAATTGTCACAAACTGACAAGGAGAGGACTGTAGTATTTTAATGTAAAGAGGACTGAACATTTTAACAGGCTGACTGACACTAAACCAGTTTTACAACATTTTTATTTTTCAGTCACTTTAAAAGGAAACATGTTCTGCTAATATGTCTGCATATTCATATATATATCTATATATTGTCAGGTAACATAGCTTTTAGCTCTTCATCACAAGTCAATGCGGCCAAATGTATGTGCAATTTATTTTTTAAGTATTTTCTAAAACTTGAGAGGTCAAATCATAACTTTCTGTATATGCAATTGTTAGTTAAAAAACAGAAAATATTCATTAATTAGTATTAGGGCACACGTAGCTCACCTGGGGGATCGCAGAACCCATGTAAGCTGGGTCCTTGCCATGTCATTAAGTGGACATTTCCATTCATTGTTTATGTTATTAACCATGTATACACTCATATAGTGTGAAGAAGCACTGTAAGAATTAAAGACTGAATTAAAATAAAACTCTACTAAAAAATAAACATGAGATTCAAAACTGAAATAACTCATCAGATGATCCAAAAATATCAAAACTAAAACTGATGACTGATGATGACTCAAATCAAGATGCTGATCACCAGGATCATTAACGGCTTTAATTAGTAAAGTTTGTCTCCTGATGATGTGATACAGTTTCAGTATTTTGTGTTAACGAAACAACATAATCAAATATTGTGATAGTATCCATTAAAAAGGAACAGAAAAGCAAAAGCAGGAGTTTCTAACTTCATGAATCTTGGACAAATTAAATACACCAAAACATTTTCTGGCTCAAAGTCTTTAAAAGGATGATTTTCAGATTAAAACAATGATTAATGTGTTTACAGTGGGTTGCATGACAACAAAAAATTAAAATGAAAAAACCACTGACAGACATAATTTGAGAGACAGTTCTTGAAAACAAATCCATTCTGCTGAATAACAAAACGTGTAAAGTGTAAAACTGAAATTAAAACAGGATCAAAACTGAAATAACCCAACAGAAGACCCAACCCTAACACAACACTAACAAATAAATGGACCAGTCAGAGCTTGGAGGTTCATGGGAAGCTTTGCCCATCTTTCTGTCAGAGGTTATGTCTACATTGTCAAACTATCAGTGTCTTGATAGCAGGACAATGGACTAACTAACAGTGAGGATTTATCTTTACAGGGGCAGCAACAGTGAGATCCTACAAGTATTACTCACAAAGTGATGCAGAGGATTGTGATGTTTCACAGGACAGACTTAAACGTACTGACAGAAGGGAGGGATAGGACGATTCATTATCAGGTTTTTACAGAAAGGTTTGGCTCCCTTCGGAGTTCGCCAGTCTCTGGCCTCATAGTCGGGCAGTGGAGAGAAAACTTGAACGATCAAGATGCCGTCTGTGGAGGAGGAAGTGCTAGAGGACTCGGGTAGCGCACAGTGGCATCACGAGTGCCTTGCAACCAATGCCATGCAGCATTCACCTACCCCAAACACTATAGCAAACCCAGGCAACCGACAAGCATCAATTGCTTTGCATGCACACATAAAATTGAGATTGGTCCATTATCTTGTCGTATTATGTGTTGTATTTTTTGAGACAAGAATGTAGTCTATATTTTAATACTAATCGCCTACACTTTTGTGAAAGACAGCAGCAATAATTCAACATTTGCCATCCAAATGACCTTCTGTGATCAAAATTATCATTATCTACATGTAGCAACCACCTATCAATGCTTTGGCAACCACTTGAAATCCCCTAGCTATAAATCACACAACTGAAAGGTCGCTTTTGCTTTGTCAGGATGCACACATGGATTTTTCCAAGGATGTTGTGATGTGCAGTTTTGTGTTGTTAAACAAATTAATTTACTATGCAGTCAGTTTTTCCATACATTTTATTATTATTTTAGATTTTAAAAGTTTATGTGAATCATGTAACTAACATGGATTAATTTGTTTATTTAAAACAAAATGAAAAAATGTGTCGAAGGTCTCTCACCCCTTTGCTCGTGCTCCTCCAAGATCATGAAAGGGTTGATGTCCTCACTAGACAAAAGTCTCTCACCCCTTCGTCTGCGCTCCTTCCAGATCGTGGGAGGGCCGTGGTCTCCAGGAGATGAAGGGGTCTCACCCCTGCGTTTATCAGCGAGGTCTTGCATTATGTTTTACTCCAGAACTGGATCTAAACATTCTCTCAGTGAGGTTTTCCTGTACCAATGTTATTGAACTGCAGACACAAACAGCAGTCATTTCACTTGTAATGACATTTTTGATTTAGCCAGTACACTGAGTCTACTAAAACTATCACACCAAAACACGGAAAAGGCTTAAGACTATATTGTAGTTTTATATTAAAATCAAGACGTGTTATCTGCTATGTAATGATCTAAAATCATTATATTCATTGCCACAACCATGGCACTGGCCACCACTGAAATCTGATTGGCCATCCCAAGTGCCACCCCATTATCCTTACCTCTTCTACTCTGCACTGTCTTTCGGGAAGGGGGCTAAATTTTTAGTGACCGAAAAATGGCATTAATGGCATGGTCATTTTTGAAGCGGTCCTGAACTCTCAGCTCAAGATATCTCAATAATATGTGCAGGTGCACATATACTTCATGCCACCCTTGCATAAGTCATTGTCTAACTTGGGCCACCCCAGTCAAAAAAGTCTACGCCCCTGCTCAGGCCGGGAATCTCATCAAGGTGAAGTTTTGGGCAGATTTGACCATGTACAACAACTTGCTGTTTCATGGTGAATATTGAGTCGTTATGGCAACAACATTTGATGAAAAATCACAAGTTTCACTATTTAGCATCATCAAAGTCTTAAGACTAAGATGACCACATATGAGGTGGATCTCATTAATCTAGTAGGTGTAGCAGATTAAGTGAGGAAATCTGACATTTTCTGTTTCCAGTAGGGTTTAGGGTAGTGCTCCAAGAGAATACAAATATTTTGCACACATGCAAATAAGTAAAAGAAAGTTTACAGATTAAAATTGTGTTATGCAAGACAAAATATGTATTTGCATCTCATTACAGTAAAAGATGCACATTTGACTGTAATTGTATTTGTAATGAAACTAATGAAAAAGTAATACAAGTAAGTAATTTAACTGACAGCACAATGCAGGGAAATGAATCTGCTTCTTCCCCAACACAATACAGTTCTACTAAGCATACAAACTCAAGTAAAAAGTGGTTGTTTTTTTTTATGTAAAAAGATGTAAAATGGTCTTACTTCTCCAAAGGTTGATTTAGGAATGAGGCCAGAATTCTGTTCAGCTGCATTTGTGCAACTGAGTCCATTATGATGTCAGAGAACAGAACATCAGCATTCTAATTCCCCTGTCAGTTCTGTTTTAAATCAACACAATAATTTATTTTGACTACCCAAACTTATCCTGCCAGCCCAGAAATCAAACTACAAACCTCCTGGTCACAAGCACAACTCTCAAACCTTTGGGCCACCATTAGTACTTCAAGGTTTAACACTTATGCTATTGTTATTGTTTCGGCCCATGTCCATTAAAACAGTTTATGTTTCATCTAAGTATTTATGGTAAACAGTCCAACAGAAAACAGAAGAAGAAGTACCTGCCTCATAATTATAAGAAAAAACACTTTATAATAATAATGAAAACCATTTGGAGTGGCAGGAATGGGCTTCCATACCAGCTGATATGTTGTCAGCATGCCACTCAATGCAACTTAGATGGATTAAAGTGAAATTGATTTCATGGAGGAGAGGTGTGTGGATTTTGCTCTCAGAATTTTCCACTTTTTTCAAATCGTATTACTTTTAATAGCCTGAGTCCGTTAGAGTGGTTTTAGTGATATTCAGGTGAAAAAATGTCCACCTGTCTATATAAAGTGAAATAATTTCCCTTGAAACGTTAACAGGTTTTAGATTATTATCTTTATTCATTTTGATAACTATATTTTTTACATGTAACAGGTGTATTCAATCTTCACATTCAAGTGTTTCTTCACAGCTTTCCATGGTGCACAAAATAGTCATTTTCTCTTAAATAAAGTTTCTCATGGCTGAGAAAAACAATAAAAGGCCTCCCCCGCCCTCTCCTTTTCCAAAACGCCACTGCCCTCTCCTTCACAAATGAAGGGTTTTAATCAAATTACCACACAGCAAACCCAGGACCAGTTGGTCGTCTAGCACAAGAATACAACAACTTCTGAGATTTTTGATATAACAAACAAAAGTCACGCCAAACACATTATTAATGGGAAAAAAATGTTATTCGAATTTAAACATTTAAATTCAACATAAATGTTTAATATATCATAATTCACGCTTTTAAAGAGATACAAATATTGTCTTGACTTGGTTGTCATATTTTTTTACTGCTTAATGCTTAAAGGCCTACTGCTTCTGTTATATGTAATTTGCAAATTTACGATAAAAGAGCATAAAAATTGTCAGCAGCCTTCCATACAGCTGCTCCTGTTTTATGGCATTGTCGACATTTAGCTAGCCATAGCTAATACTGTGGTAATGACTAGGCTGCAGTACAAAGCCAGAGTACAACGTGGTTATAGTCTCTGTGCTTATAGTCATACTGAATACTGAATGCAAATATGTCGGTAAAGAAGTGTGATCCTACTACTACTACTACTACTAAACTACATTTTGCATCCCTGCATGGGACTTTAAATTGTATGCTGAGTTCTGCTGAGCAACTGTACATTAGGTTCTCCTACATTGATACTAGTAACTGTGAATAATTAGTTACTGTGAAATGTTTGGGGTTTTTTGCATTTGAGATATTGTTGCTTTCATAAATATTCTTAAAAATTGAGAAATATATATAAAATAAAAATAACTTATTCGTTATTATTTCATATGTAGTATATAAAAAAGCTGAATGTAAAATAAATAAAATAAAGTTTCTAGCGTGAGAGGTTAGAATGGGAAACATGTACGCAAGTGACCACATGGTGGCGCTATTGGCAACATGTTTCAATATGTTGAGCACAGAGGGAATGTATGATTGCTCCAGCATAATGTTTGAATTACTGATGCTTCATTGACCGCCATTCGATATACAAATCCATTAAAACAAATCAACACATGCTGAACATTGGAGAATGGACCCTAAAAGGGAAAAAATAAATAAATAAATAAATAAAATGACTGGAAGAAAATATAGCCTAAGAAAAACAAGAAGGGGAGGGGGAGGAGGAGGAG